>NW_027507411.1:0-41335 GCF_052324685.1 Brachyhypopomus gauderio
ATTAGTTGAATGTGCTTTTGGGCCTGTAGAGGCAGGGAGTGTGGTTTCATTCCATCATAAGCCAGCAGCAGTGAGAGAAATTGTGAACATCCCAGGTGCCCCCACTGAAGCACCCCTTGCTATCCAAAACTATAGGCTGGGACGATGAGAATGTGCGTATGTTTTGTGAGAAGAGGAAGAAGTGCATGTTAAGTCCCTGGAAGTGTGATTGAGCATGGGCCAGAGGATTGAAGCTGCAACACAGGAGCAGAGTTGATGTGAAGAATGGCATGGTCTGAGAAAGATGAGAGTAACATGTACAGCAGGCATGTGAAACATAGGGCCCGCGGGCCGGACCCGTCCCGTTGGATTATTTAATACGGCCCGGCATAAATTTCTGAGTATGTCAAAAAATGAAGCAAGTCTCTAGCTCATTTCTATCAAAAGTTGTGATTTTTAAAAAATGAATACAAATCAAATGCTCTCTCTGGTCGCTAGAGGGCAGTAAATGACAGCATGCAGCACTGACACGAGTTAAAGCTTCAGTCAAAGGATGCAATTCCGCTATGAAGCGATTCTGCTATGAAGGATAAATTTGGGTCCGTGGAAATGAATACGTTTTATCAATATCTCGTGCCAGGTTACCCCAAATTAACAGCCATGGCTGCATAAGTTCTATCCATGTTTGGGACTACTTATCTTTGTGAACAGGTGTTCTCTGTAATGAACAATAATAAAACAAAGCAGCGCTCAAGGTTAACAAATAAACACTTGAATGACATTGTTAAATGTGCTGCTACTCAGGATTTGACACCTAATATCGATGCACTTGTGAAGGCAAAAAGATGCCAAGTTACAGGAGCCAGCAGCAGCAAGTAGACTGCAGGAATGCAGTGAGAGAGAGAGAAAAAAAGTGTGATGACACGAAATTTGTTTGCACTCATGAATACAGATCATTAAAAATAAGATTCATCTGGTTTCATATTAAAGATAATTAATATTGTGCAGTATGTTCTCAGCTTCAGTAGGCCCAGCCTAGTAGTTTGATCTGATGTAGTCTAATTTTATTACCCATGCACTGCTATAACTTTTATTTGTATTTATTTTTTTATTTATTTCAAAGCAGTATGACTATTAAGGCGAAAATATTTTTTTCATAGCTCCCACTTGATTTTGTTAATGTGGTGAGTTGCTTCAGGTATAAAACTGCATTCACTCAACTGTTAAAATAAACCAGTTGTTAACACATTCACCGTCAAACATGAAAATCTTTTTTTTTTTCATTGTTTTAATGTGTTGTGCTTAGAAAAGATCCCTTTTCATCCATGATTATAATATGTAGGGTAGGCTAAAAATGTAGGCTGAATGATAAAGCATAGTACTGAAAAATAAAGCTAAATATTTGGAGTTGATTTGTAGTTACTGATCCGGCTCACCTGAGAACAGAAGGTCTGGATCCGGCCCCACAGCCAAACTGAGTTTGACATGCCTGATCTACACGTTTCCATGAGGCAAACCATGTTCGAGGACATACTTCTGCAGAGAATTTGGCAGAGAGAATCTACAGGGGAACTGTCCAGACCAAGGACATGAGGGGAGGAATTCATATGGAGCCAGTTGCAGTTCAAGAGTACTGCATTCTGAAAAATGTGAATTATTCACCATGTGGGTTTGTCATTCACCCTGATGCTCCATGGCTGGGTTGTTCCCCTGATGGAGTAATCTTCGATCCCTCTGAGAATCCACCATTTGGACTCTTAGAAGTCAAATGCCCCAACATTCAGAGTTATGTGGACTGCCCCTATCTGAAAATGTCAAGCGGTGCTTTGAAACTTCGGAGGCAACACAAGTACTGCTGGCAAGTTCAGGGACAGATCCTCTTGACTGGTTTAGAATGGTGTGATTTTGTTGTGTGTGCTCAGGAGGACACACTAGTTGAGCGAGTTTACAAAAATCAAGAAGTGATGCACACCATTAGAGAAAAAGCGGATCATTTTTTCTTTTACCATTACATACAAAAGTGTTTGCAGTAAAACATAAATACAATGATTACCTGTATAGTGTCAGATTAATTATCTGTTGTTCATTAAGAAGTGATTTGTTTGTTTTTTCTGTCAATGGATTAATTCCACTGTTTTTATGTCTTCCTTTAAGTGCAGACATAAAAAAAATATGAGAAGGATTTTTGATTCTCCAAGCCAAGGTTTATTACAGCAGGTTATTAAGACCAGTAATAATAAAGCATCAAAACATATTTACATATTTTCGATATTTAAATGCATACATTCTAAAATTTGCTCCATGTCTTTACAAGTGGTCCATTCTGATAGTTCACAAGCAGACAAGATACAGTAAATAGCTGATTTATGCTGCCTGAAATAGACATGGGGATGACGGTGTCAAACAATTTGTGCTCCTTTACTCGTCGGATGCACCGTTCAACATGTACCCTGAGCCTGGCTACGGACTGTGTGTGTTTTACGTCATGTGCAGACATTCGTGTGCACCTTTTCAGGAAAACTGGCCTGTGGATCTTACATGGTACAAGATCGTCTACCAGGAAGCCCTTATCCACCATTATTGCCATGTCAGGGGTAAGTAGAGGAATAATTCCTGACTGTCTGAACATCTCCCTGTCACTAATAGACCCAGCATAGAGTCCAGACACAAAGGTTATGGCACTATGGGGTGCCATTCCAATTAAGAAAGTAGGTTTGGAGTTGGTGACCCGTATCATCTGATGTGTTGCAGGTTCAATCAGTTCCCAGAAGGCCATCAGGTGGTTGTAGGTTGCAAACCTGCAAAGACAGTAGATGGATTATTAAGATACACTGATCAAAAACTAATCAGTCATATCCAGTATTTTTGTTCAGAAGCTCATCTTTTTAGATCATTTTAACTCTATTGTGCACACATTCCAGGCGGACATTTTAAAAATTCCTCAGATTCCCGACATAGTCCACTATAAAACTAGATATCTCAGGTTGTACATATAGGGAAATGATAATTCATGGCTCAAACTGAAGTAGACAGTTGGGGGAACATATTGATTCACTTCAATACCATATTCCTTGGTTTGTTTTATTTTAGAACCTCTATTACAGATGCTAATATGCCAGGAATGTCAGACAGGGTTCCCACACCTTGGTTAACATAAAATTCAAGGACCTTTCAATGACTTTCCAGGACCAACTTCCTCAAATTCAAGGACAGCACCTGCCAGCATTTACCTACTCTTACCCCTGAATATGTTATCAAAAAACGATGTTAATACAACGCAAATTCAAAAGACTGAATGTCATTTCAAGCCATGCATCCTGAAATTTTCTGTGCATGACTGGCAATTTAGCAATGCACATCTGAGATGACGACATTCACGTAAAATGGCTATAGTTGTTGAAGGATCAACAACTACCTACAGGAAACACTTGCTTTCGGTGCTGAACAAACAAACAAATTTCTCTACAGGAGAATGACCAAACTTTGCCAAGTAAAAGTCAGCATAGGCCCTGTAGAATCAATGTAATTTTAAATGAACTTGTGCTGGCAAAATAATGACACGTTGACAGTAGACAAATAATAATAATAATAACAATAATACACATATGCATATACACATACAGTACATACATAAAACAGAGGAGCAAAGCCATATAATGAGATTAGAACTATAGATTTCTAGAGAAATCTGGCGTGAGATGATTCTAGCATAGTTTTTAAATCTACTTAATAAAGAATAATATTCATTCATAAAGAGAACAGCCTTTTAACCACTCCACTTATGGTAGTGAATTTATGGAATCAGAGAAATTCGAACTGAAGTATAATGGTATCAAAAGAAAGAAGTTTGAGATTAATCCAGTTTCTAGTGTCCATGCAAAAACTTTGTAAATATTGAGATGGAAAAACATATGCTCCTGGGATTCATCTTCTGACTTAAAAAAGGTCCATTAATCCACATCAAGTTTAACTCTTCTTTCAAGAAACATGGCTACAGGATATATCTTATTTATTATTTTGAAATGAGTCTCTTTTACTTTAGAAGACATGAGCCATTTGACAAGCCTTTGTGGTTTTATAATTTTTATTAGGATGTTTCTTGAAAGAATATCTATTATATCTTTTGTCTCATACCATCAGTGATAATCTTGTTATTACACTTGAACTCAACAGTCATTCACTTTTAACATGGGCATCGAAACAGTCAACTCTGAATATAAAAAATGTTAAAGGAATCACTTTGCAGACTTTCTTTAAATCTTTATAACAACTCATATCAGATCATATTTTTTCAACAAAGGATGAGAAATTTAAAACATCATGGCAATCTTTTTCATAGCAATCTTTTGTAAATATTGACTTCCTTACCAACTGTGCCCTATTATTCTGTGACCGCGGTCTTCATCCATGTGAAATTTCAAACCCTCTAAAATATTCAAGGACCGTCAAGGACGGCTGTCTTTTATGCCTGTTTTCAAAAACTTTCCAGGGCCTTGAACTTATTTTTTCAGATTCACAAACTTTCAAGGATTTCAAGGACCCGTGGGAACCCTGTAGGCCTATGATATGATATTTATGTCCAATATAGTCCGACAGGCTATGCCAAGCTACCGTAGCCAACTCCGGTAGCATCCGACACGATACAGAGTACTCCAGCACTCAAAAGCTCCAATACTGTCTATAATCTAATGTTTAGTATTAGAATATATATTTTGTACAATATCGCTTATGAAAAATTATCAATTTTTACTCACGTGTACACTGAGTCGCGTCGTAGCGGGTGTACGGTCTCACTTCCGGGTTGGCGGAAATGCCGAAAATTGCTCATATATTCCATAAAAAGTTATCGGTTTATGTTCAAAAGTATCCACAATCAGAATAAAAACGAACAAAATAATCCACGACTGCTTCAGTTTCGCCGAATAGTGCGTTCTGGGGAGCTTGGCTTAGGTTAGCAAAGGTTAGCGGTTAGCTTATGTTGCTATGCTAGCGGACCCACATTGGAAATGAAGCGCGACTTTCCGAGGGCTCAATAAAAAAATATAATTGAGCAATCATGGCAAATGAGGGCTGGTTAGCTTCAGAAGGAAGTAAACTATTGGTTCCAATCACTTGTAAGGCTCCGGCTTGTCTCTGTGGACTGATCAAGTTGGTGCACTTGCAGTCAACACGAGCGAGTGTGGCCAGGGTTGGCAGGTCGTGCATAAATATCCCGGCCAAAGTCAGTGTAAAATGCGCCCGTCAGAAGCCAAAAGTAGCCCAAAGTGTTAGAGTGTTAAAATTGAGACTATTTAAGTATTATATCGCCATCGATTGTTATTGTTGACTTGTAACTCCCGCGGTGGGCCAAGTCAAAAGTAGCCCAAAAACGAAAAACTTTGAAGGAGTTTCAAACAAGCCCAATTTGGAGTGAAAACCGCGAATCTGGCAACCAGGTTTAGATGGTATGTGCAGTATATAAAGAGCTGCAAATTCATATATGTCTCGAGGACGGTATGCCAAAAAGTATATTAACTTAAATATATTTTAGGAAACAGAATAGTCCTATATTACATATATTCTAGTTCTACATTAACTGTTCAAACATTATTCCATTTTTCCCTGTGCAAAAATAAGATTTCGCTACCACAATGCATTACTATTTTGCATAAACCAATCAGCTTCAAGTCGGCATATGACGCCCGCTGACGTTTCTAGGAAGTAAACAGGAAACTAACGAGCTAACTGTGAATGTCTTTGGACTGGCTTGATCAAATTTGACAATTAAGCCATCTTTTTTTAGTTATATTGTGCTGCATCTAATAAAGTATGGTTAGCAAACGCTTCCTTGTATCCATGTTAACGTTAGTGATTGTATCAATAAATTTACCTTGACAGACCACAAGCTATTACTTACTATTGAGATGTTTGTTTTAGCTAGCTAACTATGAAGCTGCTGTGTAAGTAGCATATCATTACATTTTTATTTTTATTCATCTTCCCCCCTGCAAGGTGACAGGAGAGGTCCGCGTGAGGGCAGTTTGTCATAGGTCTATGAGGAAAAGTGAAAAGCCACATGACTTGAGAGTAGGATCAATGGTTACACACACACACACAAGTGTTTGTGTATATATGTATGTATGTATGTATGTATGTACAAACATGCACTAATCAGTCATAACAATTACTGTTTTTTCGCAAGATATTTAAATATGGCAGTCTGAACTAAAGAAGCAAAAGCAGCCTTAATCCTGTGGTCTTTGCTGAATAAGACTTCCAGGGACTTCACATACAGTTGTTCCTGTTCTGGCAAAACAAAATATCCTGTTCTCACTCAACAAAATATTGGGCGCAGTGGGGGGCGCAAAATTATTCTCATCTATTAATGGGGGGCACGGCAGAAAACGTTTGGGAACCACTCCTTTAATGTATAAGTGTATAGAAGTGTATAACCACTACATCAGATTACTGCCATAATATAAGCAAAGCTGATTAAATATTGAAGGTGTGGTCATCTCCAATCACACCCTTCACTAATCACATTGACTAAATCTATAGCATCAATAAAACATGGTATTTGGTGCCCAAGCTTTTGCATGTGCCTACATATTTTATCTCTCTACCTTCAGTGAATTAAAGTGGATGTGTACAGTCAACTAATTTGGGAAACTTTACCTGACTTATTTATTTTTGCTCAATTACTGCTGTTCAATAAAATGTTAACAGATATTTTAATATATTTTTTCTCCTTAGATGGTGTTAAAACACTCGAGCCCTGTCATTTTGGTGAGCACCCATTGCTCCTGTGTGGCAGGATGTGCCCTGTGCAATCATTTGGTTGCCCTTCTTTATCAGACTGCACACTATTCTCAGCTAGATATTCCTGCTGTACCCCCAGTCCAAAGCTGCACAGACACCGAGCAGCGAGTTACCTAGCATGTCAGTTTGTATGTCACATGTATGTTCATCCATATGTAGCCACCATTAAAACAGTGCTAAATGTGTCCCTACTTTTAGGGTGTGAAGCCGGGACCCGTTGGAGAAATGGAGGTTCGAAAACCAAGGAATTCAACTGCTGACTGTGTGAGGTTATATATATATATATATATATATATATATATATATATATATATATATATATATATATATATATATATATATATATATATAAGTTATCTTTTAAACCTTATATTCAACATCTAATTAAAAAGCTTAGACTTTTGTTAGGTTTTTATTATAGAAATAAATCTTGTTTTTCTTTTATTGTAAAAAAGAAGTTAGTTGAAGCAACGTTCATGCCTGTATTAGATTATGGAGATATTTTGTATATGAATGCTCCTGTGCACTGTTTGAGCATACTGGACAGTGTGTATCATAGTGCTTTGCGATTTATAACAAACTGTCGACCTCTTACTCATCATTGTTTGTTATACACAAAAGTGAATTGGACTTTGTTGCAGGCACGACGTTTTGCACATTGGTATGTTTTTATTTACAAAGCACTAATTGGGAATTTGCCTAATTATTTATGTTGTCTTCTGAATAGAAGGCAAAGTCTGCTCAGTCTTTGTTCGAGTGAGTTTTTGCAACTTGCTGTTCCTAGAGCTCGAACAGAGCTAGGAAAGACTGCTTTTAGTTTTGCTGCTCCATACACATGGAACCGGTTACAGGCTGATATAAAAATCAAGGACCTTGTTTCTTTGAACAGATTTAAGACTCTGATAAAATCAGTCAGGTCCAGATCATCTGTGTGTGCGTGTTTTAATAAATTTTATGTGAGATTTTGAATGTATCTTGAATGTTGTAATTTGTGCTGCTGCTCGGTCTCTCTTGGCCAGGTCTCTCTTGTAAAAGGGATCTTGTATCTCAAGGGACTAACCTGGTTAAATAAAGGCAAATAAAAAAATAAAAAAATATTACCTTTGATCCATGTGATGTGTAATGAAGTTTAGATTATATTGTGGCAGTAATTTGATTTAATGGTTATACACGTTTTTGCTTTTAATATTTTTCAGAAGTTCACATTATAAAGCGTTTGGATGGAGAAATGCCCAATGTTGCCATGCTAAGAGTGTCAGAGGTCTATAAGAAGTTTTAGTCCTGTAATTGCCCCTCTGGTTACAACAATGGGCATGTGAACTGCAGTCCCATTAGTTGAATGTGCTTTTGGGCCTGTAGAGGCAGGGAGTGTGGTTTCATTCCATCATAAGCCAGCAGCAGTGAGAGAAATTGTGAACATCCCAGGTGCCCCCACTGAAGCACCCCTTGCTATCCAAAACTATAGGCTGGGACGATGAGAATGTGCGTATGTTTTGTGAGAAGAGGAAGAAGTGCATGTTAAGTCCCTGGAAGTGTGATTGAGCATGGGCCAGAGGATTGAAGCTGCAACACAGGAGCAGAGTTGATGTGAAGAATGGCATGGTCTGAGAAAGATGAGAGTAACATGTACAGCAGGCATGTGAAACATAGGGCCCGCGGGCCGGACCCGTCCCGTTGGATTATTTAATACGGCCCGGCATAAATTTCTGAGTATGTCAAAAAATGAAGCAAGTCTCTAGCTCATTTCTATCAAAAGTTGTGATTTTTAAAAAATGAATACAAATCAAATGCTCTCTCTGGTCGCTAGAGGGCAGTAAATGACAGCATGCAGCACTGACACGAGTTAAAGCTTCAGTCAAAGGATGCAATTCCGCTATGAAGCGATTCTGCTATGAAGGATAAATTTGGGTCCGTGGAAATGAATACGTTTTATCAATATCTCGTGCCAGGTTACCCCAAATTAACAGCCATGGCTGCATAAGTTCTATCCATGTTTGGGACTACTTATCTTTGTGAACAGGTGTTCTCTGTAATGAACAATAATAAAACAAAGCAGCGCTCAAGGTTAACAAATAAACACTTGAATGACATTGTTAAATGTGCTGCTACTCAGGATTTGACACCTAATATCGATGCACTTGTGAAGGCAAAAAGATGCCAAGTTACAGGAGCCAGCAGCAGCAAGTAGACTGCAGGAATGCAGTGAGAGAGAGAGAAAAAAAGTGTGATGACACGAAATTTGTTTGCACTCATGAATACAGATCATTAAAAATAAGATTCATCTGGTTTCATATTAAAGATAATTAATATTGTGCAGTATGTTCTCAGCTTCAGTAGGCCCAGCCTAGTAGTTTGATCTGATGTAGTCTAATTTTATTACCCATGCACTGCTATAACTTTTATTTGTATTTATTTTTTTATTTATTTCAAAGCAGTATGACTATTAAGGCGAAAATATTTTTTTCATAGCTCCCACTTGATTTTGTTAATGTGGTGAGTTGCTTCAGGTATAAAACTGCATTCACTCAACTGTTAAAATAAACCAGTTGTTAACACATTCACCGTCAAACATGAAAATCTTTTTTTTTTCATTGTTTTAATGTGTTGTGCTTAGAAAAGATCCCTTTTCATCCATGATTATAATATGTAGGGTAGGCTAAAAATGTAGGCTGAATGATAAAGCATAGTACTGAAAAATAAAGCTAAATATTTGGAGTTGATTTGTAGTTACTGATCCGGCTCACCTGAGAACAGAAGGTCTGGATCCGGCCCCACAGCCAAACTGAGTTTGACATGCCTGATCTACACGTTTCCATGAGGCAAACCATGTTCGAGGACATACTTCTGCAGAGAATTTGGCAGAGAGAATCTACAGGGGAACTGTCCAGACCAAGGACATGAGGGGAGGAATTCATATGGAGCCAGTTGCAGTTCAAGAGTACTGCATTCTGAAAAATGTGAATTATTCACCATGTGGGTTTGTCATTCACCCTGATGCTCCATGGCTGGGTTGTTCCCCTGATGGAGTAATCTTCGATCCCTCTGAGAATCCACCATTTGGACTCTTAGAAGTCAAATGCCCCAACATTCAGAGTTATGTGGACTGCCCCTATCTGAAAATGTCAAGCGGTGCTTTGAAACTTCGGAGGCAACACAAGTACTGCTGGCAAGTTCAGGGACAGATCCTCTTGACTGGTTTAGAATGGTGTGATTTTGTTGTGTGTGCTCAGGAGGACACACTAGTTGAGCGAGTTTACAAAAATCAAGAAGTGATGCACACCATTAGAGAAAAAGCGGATCATTTTTTCTTTTACCATTACATACAAAAGTGTTTGCAGTAAAACATAAATACAATGATTACCTGTATAGTGTCAGATTAATTATCTGTTGTTCATTAAGAAGTGATTTGTTTGTTTTTTCTGTCAATGGATTAATTCCACTGTTTTTATGTCTTCCTTTAAGTGCAGACATAAAAAAAATATGAGAAGGATTTTTGATTCTCCAAGCCAAGGTTTATTACAGCAGGTTATTAAGACCAGTAATAATAAAGCATCAAAACATATTTACATATTTTCGATATTTAAATGCATACATTCTAAAATTTGCTCCATGTCTTTACAAGTGGTCCATTCTGATAGTTCACAAGCAGACAAGATACAGTAAATAGCTGATTTATGCTGCCTGAAATAGACATGGGGATGACGGTGTCAAACAATTTGTGCTCCTTTACTCGTCGGATGCACCGTTCAACATGTACCCTGAGCCTGGCTACGGACTGTGTGTGTTTTACGTCATGTGCAGACATTCGTGTGCACCTTTTCAGGAAAACTGGCCTGTGGATCTTACATGGTACAAGATCGTCTACCAGGAAGCCCTTATCCACCATTATTGCCATGTCAGGGGTAAGTAGAGGAATAATTCCTGACTGTCTGAACATCTCCCTGTCACTAATAGACCCAGCATAGAGTCCAGACACAAAGGTTATGGCACTATGGGGTGCCATTCCAATTAAGAAAGTAGGTTTGGAGTTGGTGACCCGTATCATCTGATGTGTTGCAGGTTCAATCAGTTCCCAGAAGGCCATCAGGTGGTTGTAGGTTGCAAACCTGCAAAGACAGTAGATGGATTATTAAGATACACTGATCAAAAACTAATCAGTCATATCCAGTATTTTTGTTCAGAAGCTCATCTTTTTAGATCATTTTAACTCTATTGTGCACACATTCCAGGCGGACATTTTAAAAATTCCTCAGATTCCCGACATAGTCCACTATAAAACTAGATATCTCAGGTTGTACATATAGGGAAATGATAATTCATGGCTCAAACTGAAGTAGACAGTTGGGGGAACATATTGATTCACTTCAATACCATATTCCTTGGTTTGTTTTATTTTAGAACCTCTATTACAGATGCTAATATGCCAGGAATGTCAGACAGGGTTCCCACACCTTGGTTAACATAAAATTCAAGGACCTTTCAATGACTTTCCAGGACCAACTTCCTCAAATTCAAGGACAGCACCTGCCAGCATTTACCTACTCTTACCCCTGAATATGTTATCAAAAAACGATGTTAATACAACGCAAATTCAAAAGACTGAATGTCATTTCAAGCCATGCATCCTGAAATTTTCTGTGCATGACTGGCAATTTAGCAATGCACATCTGAGATGACGACATTCACGTAAAATGGCTATAGTTGTTGAAGGATCAACAACTACCTACAGGAAACACTTGCTTTCGGTGCTGAACAAACAAACAAATTTCTCTACAGGAGAATGACCAAACTTTGCCAAGTAAAAGTCAGCATAGGCCCTGTAGAATCAATGTCATTTTAAATGAACTTGTGCTGGCAAAATAATGACACATTGACAGTAGACAAATAATAATAATAATAACAATAATACACATATGCATATACACATACAGTACATACATAAAACAGAGGAGCAAAGCCATATAATGAGATTAGAACTATAGATTTCTAGAGAAATCTGGCGTGAGATGATTCTAGCATAGTTTTTAAATCTACTTAATAAAGAATAATATTCATTCATAAAGAGAACAGCCTTTTAACCACTCCACTTATGGTAGTGAATTTATGGAATCAGAGAAATTCGAACTGAAGTATAATGGTATCAAAAGAAAGAAGTTTGAGATTAATCCAGTTTCTAGTGTCCATGCAAAAACTTTGTAAATATTGAGATGGAAAAACATATGCTCCTGGGATTCATCTTCTGACTTAAAAAAGGTCCATTAATCCACATCAAGTTTAACTCTTCTTTCAAGAAACATGGCTACAGGATATATCTTATTTATTATTTTGAAATGAGTCTCTTTTACTTTAGAAGACATGAGCCATTTGACAAGCCTTTGTGGTTTTATAATTTTTATTAGGATGTTTCTTGAAAGAATATCTATTATATCTTTTGTCTCATACCATCAGTGATAATCTTGTTATTACACTTGAACTCAACAGTCATTCACTTTTAACATGGGCATCGAAACAGTCAACTCTGAATATAAAAAATGTTAAAGGAATCACTTTGCAGACTTTCTTTAAATCTTTATAACAACTCATATCAGATCATATTTTTTCAACAAAGGATGAGAAATTTAAAACATCATGGCAATCTTTTTCATAGCAATCTTTTGTAAATATTGACTTCCTTACCAACTGTGCCCTATTATTCTGTGACCGCGGTCTTCATCCATGTGAAATTTCAAACCCTCTAAAATATTCAAGGACCGTCAAGGACGGCTGTCTTTTATGCCTGTTTTCAAAAACTTTCCAGGGCCTTGAACTTATTTTTTCAGATTCACAAACTTTCAAGGATTTCAAGGACCCGTGGGAACCCTGTAGGCCTATGATATGATATTTATGTCCAATATAGTCCGACAGGCTATGCCAAGCTACCGTAGCCAACTCCGGTAGCATCCGACACGATACAGAGTACTCCAGCACTCAAAAGCTCCAATACTGTCTATAATCTAATGTTTAGTATTAGAATATATATTTTGTACAATATCGCTTATGAAAAATTATCAATTTTTACTCACGTGTACACTGAGTCGCGTCGTAGAGGGTGTACGGTCTCACTTCCGGGTTGGCGAAAATGCCGAAAATTGCTCATATATTCCATAAAAAGTTATCGGTTTATGTTCAAAAGTATCCACAATCAGAATAAAAACGAACAAAATAATCCACGACTGCTTCAGTTTCGCCGAATAGTGCGTTCTGGGGAGCTTGGCTTAGGTTAGCAAAGGTTAGCGGTTAGCTTATGTTGCTATGCTAGCGGACCCACATTGGAAATGAAGCGCGACTTTCCGAGGGCTCAATAAAAAAATATAATTGAGCAATCATGGCAAATGAGGGCTGGTTAGCTTCAGAAGGAAGTAAACTATTGGTTCCAATCACTTGTAAGGCTCCGGCTTGTCTCTGTGGACTGATCAAGTTGGTGCACTTGCAGTCAACACGAGCGAGTGTGGCCAGGGTTGGCAGGTCGTGCATAAATATCCCGGCCAAAGTCAGTGTAAAATGCGCCCGTCAGAAGCCAAAAGTAGCCCAAAGTGTTAGAGTGTTAAAATTGAGACTATTTAAGTATTATATCGCCATCGATTGTTATTGTTGACTTGTAACTCCCGCGGTGGGCCAAGTCAAAAGTAGCCCAAAAACGAAAAACTTTGAAGGAGTTTCAAACAAGCCCAATTTGGAGTGAAAACCGCGAATCTGGCAACCAGGTTTAGATGGTATGTGCAGTATATAAAGAGCTGCAAATTCATATATGTCTCGAGGACGGTATGCCAAAATGTAACGTGGCTCGCGCCACGGAGCGAGAGGACGGACACAAGTGCTGAGAAGAGCGAGATTTATTCAGGGGAATACCGTAATCATCGTCGGATAGCCAGGCAGGGTCGATAACAGGAGGGCAGTCCGTAAAACATGCAAAGACAGGCATCACAACACAGGGAGCACGGGAAACAGGAGAAACACGAAACGGTCAGGCACAGAGAACAGCGATGGGACAGAAACGATCACAAAATTCAAAATACCGGACAAAGGACAAGGGAGACTCAGGGGCTTTTATACACAGAACTAAACTAGGGACAGGTGATGACAATGACACAGGGGCGTGGTAACAAACGAGGGATTCATAAAACTAACGAGCAGGGCGGGACAAACGGGCAAGAACACAGACACGAGGGAACCCAGAGTGACAGCTAGGAGAGGGGGCGTAGCCGCACGTGACACAAAAAGTATATTAACCTAAATATATTTTAGGAAACAGAATAGTCCTATATTACATATATTCTAGTTCTACATTAACTGTTCAAACATTATTCCATTTTTCCCTGTGCAAAAATAAGATTTCGCTACCACAATGCATTACTATTTTGCATAAACCAATCAGCTTCAAGTCGGCATATGACGCCCGCTGACGTTTCTAGGAAGTAAACAGGAAACTAACGAGCTAACTGTGAATGTCTTTGGACTGGCTTGATCAAATTTGACAATTAAGCCATCTTTTTTTAGTTATATTGTGCTGCATCTAATAAAGTATGGTTAGCAAACGCTTCCTTGTATCCATGTTAACGTTAGTGATTGTATCAATAAATTTACCTTGACAGACCACAAGCTATTACTTACTATTGAGATGTTTGTTTTAGCTAGCTAACTATGAAGCTGCTGTGTAAGTAGCATATCATTACATTTTTATTTTTATTCATCTTCCCCCCTGCAAGGTGACAGGAGAGGTCCGCGTGAGGGCAGTTTGTCATAGGTCTATGAGGAAAAGTGAAAAGCCACATGACTTGAGAGTAGGATCAATGGTTACACACACACACACAAGTGTTTGTGTATATATGTATGTATGTATGTATGTATGTACAAACATGCACTAATCAGTCATAACAATTACTGTTTTTTCGCAAGATATTTAAATATGGCAGTCTGAACTAAAGAAGCAAAAGCAGCCTTAATCCTGTGGTCTTTGCTGAATAAGACTTCCAGGGACTTCACATACAGTTGTTCCTGTTCTGGCAAAACAAAATATCCTGTTCTCACTCAACAAAATATTGGGCGCAGTGGGGGGCGCAAAATTATTCTCATCTATTAATGGGGGGCACGGCAGAAAACGTTTGGGAACCACTCCTTTAATGTATAAGTGTATAGAAGTGTATAACCACTACATCAGATTACTGCCATAATATAAGCAAAGCTGATTAAATATTGAAGGTGTGGTCATCTCCAATCACACCCTTCACTAATCACATTGACTAAATCTATAGCATCAATAAAACATGGTATTTGGTGCCCAAGCTTTTGCATGTGCCTACATATTTTATCTCTCTACCTTCAGTGAATTAAAGTGGATGTGTACAGTCAACTAATTTGGGAAACTTTACCTGACTTATTTATTTTTGCTCAATTACTGCTGTTCAATAAAATGTTAACAGATATTTTAATATATTTTTTCTCCTTAGATGGTGTTAAAACACTCGAGCCCTGTCATTTTGGTGAGCACCCATTGCTCCTGTGTGGCAGGATGTGCCCTGTGCAATCATTTGGTTGCCCTTCTTTATCAGACTGCACACTATTCTCAGCTAGATATTCCTGCTGTACCCCCAGTCCAAAGCTGCACAGACACCGAGCAGCGAGTTACCTAGCATGTCAGTTTGTATGTCACATGTATGTTCATCCATATGTAGCCACCATTAAAACAGTGCTAAATGTGTCCCTACTTTTAGGGTGTGAAGCCGGGACCCGTTGGAGAAATGGAGGTTCGAAAACCAAGGAATTCAACTGCTGACTGTGTGAGGTTATATATATATATATATATATATATATATATATATATATATATATATATATATATATATATATATATATATATAAGTTATCTTTTAAACCTTATATTCAACATCTAATTAAAAAGCTTAGACTTTTGTTAGGTTTTTATTATAGAAATAAATCTTGTTTTTCTTTTATTGTAAAAAAGAAGTTAGTTGAAGCAACGTTCATGCCTGTATTAGATTATGGAGATATTTTGTATATGAATGCTCCTGTGCACTGTTTGAGCATACTGGACAGTGTGTATCATAGTGCTTTGCGATTTATAACAAACTGTCGACCTCTTACTCATCATTGTTTGTTATACACAAAAGTGAATTGGACTTTGTTGCAGGCACGACGTTTTGCACATTGGTATGTTTTTATTTACAAAGCACTAATTGGGAATTTGCCTAATTATTTATGTTGTCTTCTGAATAGAAGGCAAAGTCTGCTCAGTCTTTGTTCGAGTGAGTTTTTGCAACTTGCTGTTCCTAGAGCTCGAACAGAGCTAGGAAAGACTGCTTTTAGTTTTGCTGCTCCATACACATGGAACCGGTTACAGGCTGATATAAAAATCAAGGACCTTGTTTCTTTGAACAGATTTAAGACTCTGATAAAATCAGTCAGGTCCAGATCATCTGTGTGTGCGTGTTTTAATAAATTTTATGTGAGATTTTGAATGTATCTTGAATGTTGTAATTTGTGCTGCTGCTCGGTCTCTCTTGGCCAGGTCTCTCTTGTAAAAGGGATCTTGTATCTCAAGGGACTAACCTGGTTAAATAAAGGCAAATAAAAAAATAAAAAAATATTACCTTTGATCCATGTGATGTGTAATGAAGTTTAGATTATATTGTGGCAGTAATTTGATTTAATGGTTATACACGTTTTTGCTTTTAATATTTTTCAGAAGTTCACATTATAAAGCGTTTGGATGGAGAAATGCCCAATGTTGCCATGCTAAGAGTGTCAGAGGTCTATAAGAAGTTTTAGTCCTGTAATTGCCCCTCTGGTTACAACAATGGGCATGTGAACTGCAGTCCCATTAGTTGAATGTGCTTTTGGGCCTGTAGAGGCAGGGAGTGTGGTTTCATTCCATCATAAGCCAGCAGCAGTGAGAGAAATTGTGAACATCCCAGGTGCCCCCACTGAAGCACCCCTTGCTATCCAAAACTATAGGCTGGGACGATGAGAATGTGCGTATGTTTTGTGAGAAGAGGAAGAAGTGCATGTTAAGTCCCTGGAAGTGTGATTGAGCATGGGCCAGAGGATTGAAGCTGCAACACAGGAGCAGAGTTGATGTGAAGAATGGCATGGTCTGAGAAAGATGAGAGTAACATGTACAGCAGGCATGTGAAACATAGGGCCCGCGGGCCGGACCCGTCCCGTTGGATTATTTAATACGGCCCGGCATAAATTTCTGAGTATGTCAAAAAATGAAGCAAGTCTCTAGCTCATTTCTATCAAAAGTTGTGATTTTTAAAAAATGAATACAAATCAAATGCTCTCTCTGGTCGCTAGAGGGCAGTAAATGACAGCATGCAGCACTGACACGAGTTAAAGCTTCAGTCAAAGGATGCAATTCCGCTATGAAGCGATTCTGCTATGAAGGATAAATTTGGGTCCGTGGAAATGAATACGTTTTATCAATATCTCGTGCCAGGTTACCCCAAATTAACAGCCATGGCTGCATAAGTTCTATCCATGTTTGGGACTACTTATCTTTGTGAACAGGTGTTCTCTGTAATGAACAATAATAAAACAAAGCAGCGCTCAAGGTTAACAAATAAACACTTGAATGACATTGTTAAATGTGCTGCTACTCAGGATTTGACACCTAATATCGATGCACTTGTGAAGGCAAAAAGATGCCAAGTTACAGGAGCCAGCAGCAGCAAGTAGACTGCAGGAATGCAGTGAGAGAGAGAGAAAAAAAGTGTGATGACACGAAATTTGTTTGCACTCATGAATACAGATCATTAAAAATAAGATTCATCTGGTTTCATATTAAAGATAATTAATATTGTGCAGTATGTTCTCAGCTTCAGTAGGCCCAGCCTAGTAGTTTGATCTGATGTAGTCTAATTTTATTACCCATGCACTGCTATAACTTTTATTTGTATTTATTTTTTTATTTATTTCAAAGCAGTATGACTATTAAGGCGAAAATATTTTTTTCATAGCTCCCACTTGATTTTGTTAATGTGGTGAGTTGCTTCAGGTATAAAACTGCATTCACTCAACTGTTAAAATAAACCAGTTGTTAACACATTCACCGTCAAACATGAAAATCTTTTTTTTTTCATTGTTTTAATGTGTTGTGCTTAGAAAAGATCCCTTTTCATCCATGATTATAATATGTAGGGTAGGCTAAAAATGTAGGCTGAATGATAAAGCATAGTACTGAAAAATAAAGCTAAATATTTGGAGTTGATTTGTAGTTACTGATCCGGCTCACCTGAGAACAGAAGGTCTGGATCCGGCCCCACAGCCAAACTGAGTTTGACATGCCTGATCTACACGTTTCCATGAGGCAAACCATGTTCGAGGACATACTTCTGCAGAGAATTTGGCAGAGAGAATCTACAGGGGAACTGTCCAGACCAAGGACATGAGGGGAGGAATTCATATGGAGCCAGTTGCAGTTCAAGAGTACTGCATTCTGAAAAATGTGAATTATTCACCATGTGGGTTTGTCATTCACCCTGATGCTCCATGGCTGGGTTGTTCCCCTGATGGAGTAATCTTCGATCCCTCTGAGAATCCACCATTTGGACTCTTAGAAGTCAAATGCCCCAACATTCAGAGTTATGTGGACTGCCCCTATCTGAAAATGTCAAGCGGTGCTTTGAAACTTCGGAGGCAACACAAGTACTGCTGGCAAGTTCAGGGACAGATCCTCTTGACTGGTTTAGAATGGTGTGATTTTGTTGTGTGTGCTCAGGAGGACACACTAGTTGAGCGAGTTTACAAAAATCAAGAAGTGATGCACACCATTAGAGAAAAAGCGGATCATTTTTTCTTTTACCATTACATACAAAAGTGTTTGCAGTAAAACATAAATACAATGATTACCTGTATAGTGTCAGATTAATTATCTGTTGTTCATTAAGAAGTGATTTGTTTGTTTTTTCTGTCAATGGATTAATTCCACTGTTTTTATGTCTTCCTTTAAGTGCAGACATAAAAAAAATATGAGAAGGATTTTTGATTCTCCAAGCCAAGGTTTATTACAGCAGGTTATTAAGACCAGTAATAATAAAGCATCAAAACATATTTACATATTTTCGATATTTAAATGCATACATTCTAAAATTTGCTCCATGTCTTTACAAGTGGTCCATTCTGATAGTTCACAAGCAGACAAGATACAGTAAATAGCTGATTTATGCTGCCTGAAATAGACATGGGGATGACGGTGTCAAACAATTTGTGCTCCTTTACTCGTCGGATGCACCGTTCAACATGTACCCTGAGCCTGGCTACGGACTGTGTGTGTTTTACGTCATGTGCAGACATTCGTGTGCACCTTTTCAGGAAAACTGGCCTGTGGATCTTACATGGTACAAGATCGTCTACCAGGAAGCCCTTATCCACCATTATTGCCATGTCAGGGGTAAGTAGAGGAATAATTCCTGACTGTCTGAACATCTCCCTGTCACTAATAGACCCAGCATAGAGTCCAGACACAAAGGTTATGGCACTATGGGGTGCCATTCCAATTAAGAAAGTAGGTTTGGAGTTGGTGACCCGTATCATCTGATGTGTTGCAGGTTCAATCAGTTCCCAGAAGGCCATCAGGTGGTTGTAGGTTGCAAACCTGCAAAGACAGTAGATGGATTATTAAGATACACTGATCAAAAACTAATCAGTCATATCCAGTATTTTTGTTCAGAAGCTCATCTTTTTAGATCATTTTAACTCTATTGTGCACACATTCCAGGCGGACATTTTAAAAATTCCTCAGATTCCCGACATAGTCCACTATAAAACTAGATATCTCAGGTTGTACATATAGGGAAATGATAATTCATGGCTCAAACTGAAGTAGACAGTTGGGGGAACATATTGATTCACTTCAATACCATATTCCTTGGTTTGTTTTATTTTAGAACCTCTATTACAGATGCTAATATGCCAGGAATGTCAGACAGGGTTCCCACACCTTGGTTAACATAAAATTCAAGGACCTTTCAATGACTTTCCAGGACCAACTTCCTCAAATTCAAGGACAGCACCTGCCAGCATTTACCTACTCTTACCCCTGAATATGTTATCAAAAAACGATGTTAATACAACGCAAATTCAAAAGACTGAATGTCATTTCAAGCCATGCATCCTGAAATTTTCTGTGCATGACTGGCAATTTAGCAATGCACATCTGAGATGACGACATTCACGTAAAATGGCTATAGTTGTTGAAGGATCAACAACTACCTACAGGAAACACTTGCTTTCGGTGCTGAACAAACAAACAAATTTCTCTACAGGAGAATGACCAAACTTTGCCAAGTAAAAGTCAGCATAGGCCCTGTAGAATCAATGTAATTTTAAATGAACTTGTGCTGGCAAAATAATGACACGTTGACAGTAGACAAATAATAATAATAATAACAATAATACACATATGCATATACACATACAGTACATACATAAAACAGAGGAGCAAAGCCATATAATGAGATTAGAACTATAGATTTCTAGAGAAATCTGGCGTGAGATGATTCTAGCATAGTTTTTAAATCTACTTAATAAAGAATAATATTCATTCATAAAGAGAACAGCCTTTTAACCACTCCACTTATGGTAGTGAATTTATGGAATCAGAGAAATTCGAACTGAAGTATAATGGTATCAAAAGAAAGAAGTTTGAGATTAATCCAGTTTCTAGTGTCCATGCAAAAACTTTGTAAATATTGAGATGGAAAAACATATGCTCCTGGGATTCATCTTCTGACTTAAAAAAGGTCCATTAATCCACATCAAGTTTAACTCTTCTTTCAAGAAACATGGCTACAGGATATATCTTATTTATTATTTTGAAATGAGTCTCTTTTACTTTAGAAGACATGAGCCATTTGACAAGCCTTTGTGGTTTTATAATTTTTATTAGGATGTTTCTTGAAAGAATATCTATTATATCTTTTGTCTCATACCATCAGTGATAATCTTGTTATTACACTTGAACTCAACAGTCATTCACTTTTAACATGGGCATCGAAACAGTCAACTCTGAATATAAAAAATGTTAAAGGAATCACTTTGCAGACTTTCTTTAAATCTTTATAACAACTCATATCAGATCATATTTTTTCAACAAAGGATGAGAAATTTAAAACATCATGGCAATCTTTTTCATAGCAATCTTTTGTAAATATTGACTTCCTTACCAACTGTGCCCTATTATTCTGTGACCGCGGTCTTCATCCATGTGAAATTTCAAACCCTCTAAAATATTCAAGGACCGTCAAGGACGGCTGTCTTTTATGCCTGTTTTCAAAAACTTTCCAGGGCCTTGAACTTATTTTTTCAGATTCACAAACTTTCAAGGATTTCAAGGACCCGTGGGAACCCTGTAGGCCTATGATATGATATTTATGTCCAATATAGTCCGACAGGCTATGCCAAGCTACCGTAGCCAACTCCGGTAGCATCCGACACGATACAGAGTACTCCAGCACTCAAAAGCTCCAATACTGTCTATAATCTAATGTTTAGTATTAGAATATATATTTTGTACAATATCGCTTATGAAAAATTATCAATTTTTACTCACGTGTACACTGAGTCGCGTCGTAGCGGGTGTACGGTCTCACTTCCGGGTTGGCGGAAATGCCGAAAATTGCTCATATATTCCATAAAAAGTTATCGGTTTATGTTCAAAAGTATCCACAATCAGAATAAAAACGAACAAAATAATCCACGACTGCTTCAGTTTCGCCGAATAGTGCGTTCTGGGGAGCTTGGCTTAGGTTAGCAAAGGTTAGCGGTTAGCTTATGTTGCTATGCTAGCGGACCCACATTGGAAATGAAGCGCGACTTTCCGAGGGCTCAATAAAAAAATATAATTGAGCAATCATGGCAAATGAGGGCTGGTTAGCTTCAGAAGGAAGTAAACTATTGGTTCCAATCACTTGTAAGGCTCCGGCTTGTCTCTGTGGACTGATCAAGTTGGTGCACTTGCAGTCAACACGAGCGAGTGTGGCCAGGGTTGGCAGGTCGTGCATAAATATCCCGGCCAAAGTCAGTGTAAAATGCGCCCGTCAGAAGCCAAAAGTAGCCCAAAGTGTTAGAGTGTTAAAATTGAGACTATTTAAGTATTATATCGCCATCGATTGTTATTGTTGACTTGTAACTCCCGCGGTGGGCCAAGTCAAAAGTAGCCCAAAAACGAAAAACTTTGAAGGAGTTTCAAACAAGCCCAATTTGGAGTGAAAACCGCGAATCTGGCAACCAGGTTTAGATGGTATGTGCAGTATATAAAGAGCTGCAAATTCATATATGTCTCGAGGACGGTATGCCAAAAAGTATATTAACTTAAATATATTTTAGGAAACAGAATAGTCCTATATTACATATATTCTAGTTCTACATTAACTGTTCAAACATTATTCCATTTTTCCCTGTGCAAAAATAAGATTTCGCTACCACAATGCATTACTATTTTGCATAAACCAATCAGCTTCAAGTCGGCATATGACGCCCGCTGACGTTTCTAGGAAGTAAACAGGAAACTAACGAGCTAACTGTGAATGTCTTTGGACTGGCTTGATCAAATTTGACAATTAAGCCATCTTTTTTTAGTTATATTGTGCTGCATCTAATAAAGTATGGTTAGCAAACGCTTCCTTGTATCCATGTTAACGTTAGTGATTGTATCAATAAATTTACCTTGACAGACCACAAGCTATTACTTACTATTGAGATGTTTGTTTTAGCTAGCTAACTATGAAGCTGCTGTGTAAGTAGCATATCATTACATTTTTATTTTTATTCATCTTCCCCCCTGCAAGGTGACAGGAGAGGTCCGCGTGAGGGCAGTTTGTCATAGGTCTATGAGGAAAAGTGAAAAGCCACATGACTTGAGAGTAGGATCAATGGTTACACACACACACACAAGTGTTTGTGTATATATGTATGTATGTATGTATGTATGTACAAACATGCACTAATCAGTCATAACAATTACTGTTTTTTCGCAAGATATTTAAATATGGCAGTCTGAACTAAAGAAGCAAAAGCAGCCTTAATCCTGTGGTCTTTGCTGAATAAGACTTCCAGGGACTTCACATACAGTTGTTCCTGTTCTGGCAAAACAAAATATCCTGTTCTCACTCAACAAAATATTGGGCGCAGTGGGGGGCGCAAAATTATTCTCATCTATTAATGGGGGGCACGGCAGAAAACGTTTGGGAACCACTCCTTTAATGTATAAGTGTATAGAAGTGTATAACCACTACATCAGATTACTGCCATAATATAAGCAAAGCTGATTAAATATTGAAGGTGTGGTCATCTCCAATCACACCCTTCACTAATCACATTGACTAAATCTATAGCATCAATAAAACATGGTATTTGGTGCCCAAGCTTTTGCATGTGCCTACATATTTTATCTCTCTACCTTCAGTGAATTAAAGTGGATGTGTACAGTCAACTAATTTGGGAAACTTTACCTGACTTATTTATTTTTGCTCAATTACTGCTGTTCAATAAAATGTTAACAGATATTTTAATATATTTTTTCTCCTTAGATGGTGTTAAAACACTCGAGCCCTGTCATTTTGGTGAGCACCCATTGCTCCTGTGTGGCAGGATGTGCCCTGTGCAATCATTTGGTTGCCCTTCTTTATCAGACTGCACACTATTCTCAGCTAGATATTCCTGCTGTACCCCCAGTCCAAAGCTGCACAGACACCGAGCAGCGAGTTACCTAGCATGTCAGTTTGTATGTCACATGTATGTTCATCCATATGTAGCCACCATTAAAACAGTGCTAAATGTGTCCCTACTTTTAGGGTGTGAAGCCGGGACCCGTTGGAGAAATGGAGGTTCGAAAACCAAGGAATTCAACTGCTGACTGTGTGAGGTTATATATATATATATATATATATATATATATATATATATATATATATATATATATATATATATATATATATAAGTTATCTTTTAAACCTTATATTCAACATCTAATTAAAAAGCTTAGACTTTTGTTAGGTTTTTATTATAGAAATAAATCTTGTTTTTCTTTTATTGTAAAAAAGAAGTTAGTTGAAGCAACGTTCATGCCTGTATTAGATTATGGAGATATTTTGTATATGAATGCTCCTGTGCACTGTTTGAGCATACTGGACAGTGTGTATCATAGTGCTTTGCGATTTATAACAAACTGTCGACCTCTTACTCATCATTGTTTGTTATACACAAAAGTGAATTGGACTTTGTTGCAGGCACGACGTTTTGCACATTGGTATGTTTTTATTTACAAAGCACTAATTGGGAATTTGCCTAATTATTTATGTTGTCTTCTGAATAGAAGGCAAAGTCTGCTCAGTCTTTGTTCGAGTGAGTTTTTGCAACTTGCTGTTCCTAGAGCTCGAACAGAGCTAGGAAAGACTGCTTTTAGTTTTGCTGCTCCATACACATGGAACCGGTTACAGGCTGATATAAAAATCAAGGACCTTGTTTCTTTGAACAGATTTAAGACTCTGATAAAATCAGTCAGGTCCAGATCATCTGTGTGTGCGTGTTTTAATAAATTTTATGTGAGATTTTGAATGTATCTTGAATGTTGTAATTTGTGCTGCTGCTCGGTCTCTCTTGGCCAGGTCTCTCTTGTAAAAGGGATCTTGTATCTCAAGGGACTAACCTGGTTAAATAAAGGCAAATAAAAAAATAAAAAAATATTACCTTTGATCCATGTGATGTGTAATGAAGTTTAGATTATATTGTGGCAGTAATTTGATTTAATGGTTATACACGTTTTTGCTTTTAATATTTTTCAGAAGTTCACATTATAAAGCGTTTGGATGGAGAAATGCCCAATGTTGCCATGCTAAGAGTGTCAGAGGTCTATAAGAAGTTTTAGTCCTGTAATTGCCCCTCTGGTTACAACAATGGGCATGTGAACTGCAGTCCCATTAGTTGAATGTGCTTTTGGGCCTGTAGAGGCAGGGAGTGTGGTTTCATTCCATCATAAGCCAGCAGCAGTGAGAGAAATTGTGAACATCCCAGGTGCCCCCACTGAAGCACCCCTTGCTATCCAAAACTATAGGCTGGGACGATGAGAATGTGCGTATGTTTTGTGAGAAGAGGAAGAAGTGCATGTTAAGTCCCTGGAAGTGTGATTGAGCATGGGCCAGAGGATTGAAGCTGCAACACAGGAGCAGAGTTGATGTGAAGAATGGCATGGTCTGAGAAAGATGAGAGTAACATGTACAGCAGGCATGTGAAACATAGGGCCCGCGGGCCGGACCCGTCCCGTTGGATTATTTAATACGGCCCGGCATAAATTTCTGAGTATGTCAAAAAATGAAGCAAGTCTCTAGCTCATTTCTATCAAAAGTTGTGATTTTTAAAAAATGAATACAAATCAAATGCTCTCTCTGGTCGCTAGAGGGCAGTAAATGACAGCATGCAGCACTGACACGAGTTAAAGCTTCAGTCAAAGGATGCAATTCCGCTATGAAGCGATTCTGCTATGAAGGATAAATTTGGGTCCGTGGAAATGAATACGTTTTATCAATATCTCGTGCCAGGTTACCCCAAATTAACAGCCATGGCTGCATAAGTTCTATCCATGTTTGGGACTACTTATCTTTGTGAACAGGTGTTCTCTGTAATGAACAATAATAAAACAAAGCAGCGCTCAAGGTTAACAAATAAACACTTGAATGACATTGTTAAATGTGCTGCTACTCAGGATTTGACACCTAATATCGATGCACTTGTGAAGGCAAAAAGATGCCAAGTTACAGGAGCCAGCAGCAGCAAGTAGACTGCAGGAATGCAGTGAGAGAGAGAGAAAAAAAGTGTGATGACACGAAATTTGTTTGCACTCATGAATACAGATCATTAAAAATAAGATTCATCTGGTTTCATATTAAAGATAATTAATATTGTGCAGTATGTTCTCAGCTTCAGTAGGCCCAGCCTAGTAGTTTGATCTGATGTAGTCTAATTTTATTACCCATGCACTGCTATAACTTTTATTTGTATTTATTTTTTTATTTATTTCAAAGCAGTATGACTATTAAGGCGAAAATATTTTTTTCATAGCTCCCACTTGATTTTGTTAATGTGGTGAGTTGCTTCAGGTATAAAACTGCATTCACTCAACTGTTAAAATAAACCAGTTGTTAACACATTCACCGTCAAACATGAAAATCTTTTTTTTTTCATTGTTTTAATGTGTTGTGCTTAGAAAAGATCCCTTTTCATCCATGATTATAATATGTAGGGTAGGCTAAAAATGTAGGCTGAATGATAAAGCATAGTACTGAAAAATAAAGCTAAATATTTGGAGTTGATTTGTAGTTACTGATCCGGCTCACCTGAGAACAGAAGGTCTGGATCCGGCCCCACAGCCAAACTGAGTTTGACATGCCTGATCTACACGTTTCCATGAGGCAAACCATGTTCGAGGACATACTTCTGCAGAGAATTTGGCAGAGAGAATCTACAGGGGAACTGTCCAGACCAAGGACATGAGGGGAGGAATTCATATGGAGCCAGTTGCAGTTCAAGAGTACTGCATTCTGAAAAATGTGAATTATTCACCATGTGGGTTTGTCATTCACCCTGATGCTCCATGGCTGGGTTGTTCCCCTGATGGAGTAATCTTCGATCCCTCTGAGAATCCACCATTTGGACTCTTAGAAGTCAAATGCCCCAACATTCAGAGTTATGTGGACTGCCCCTATCTGAAAATGTCAAGCGGTGCTTTGAAACTTCGGAGGCAACACAAGTACTGCTGGCAAGTTCAGGGACAGATCCTCTTGACTGGTTTAGAATGGTGTGATTTTGTTGTGTGTGCTCAGGAGGACACACTAGTTGAGCGAGTTTACAAAAATCAAGAAGTGATGCACACCATTAGAGAAAAAGCGGATCATTTTTTCTTTTACCATTACATACAAAAGTGTTTGCAGTAAAACATAAATACAATGATTACCTGTATAGTGTCAGATTAATTATCTGTTGTTCATTAAGAAGTGATTTGTTTGTTTTTTCTGTCAATGGATTAATTCCACTGTTTTTATGTCTTCCTTTAAGTGCAGACATAAAAAAAATATGAGAAGGATTTTTGATTCTCCAAGCCAAGGTTTATTACAGCAGGTTATTAAGACCAGTAATAATAAAGCATCAAAACATATTTAGATATTTTCGATATTTAAATGCATACATTCTAAAATTTGCTCCATGTCTTTACAAGTGGTCCATTCTGATAGTTCACAAGCAGACAAGATACAGTAAATAGCTGATTTATGCTGCCTGAAATAGACATGGGGATGACGGTGTCAAACAATTTGTGCTCCTTTACTCGTCGGATGCACCGTTCAACATGTACCCTGAGCCTGGCTACGGACTGTGTGTGTTTTACGTCATGTGCAGACATTCGTGTGCACCTTTTCAGGAAAACTGGCCTGTGGATCTTACATGGTACAAGATTGTCTACCAGGAAGCCCTTATCCACCATTATTGCCATGTCAGGGGTAAGTAGAGGAATAATTCCTGACTGTCTGAACATCTCCCTGTCACTAATAGACCCAGCATAGAGTCCAGACACAAAGGTTATGGCACTATGGGGTGCCATTCCAATTAAGAAAGTAGGTTTGGAGTTGGTGACCCGTATCATCTGATGTGTTGCAGGTTCAATCAGTTCCCAGAAGGCCATCAGGTGGTTGTAGGTTGCAAACCTGCAAAGACAGTAGATGGATTATTAAGATACACTGATCAAAAACGAATCAGTCATATCCAGTATTTTTGTTCAGAAGCTCATCTTTTTAGATCATTTTAACTCTATTGTGCACACATTCCAGGCGGACATTTTAAAAATTCCTCAGATTCCCGACATAGTCCACTATAAAACTAGATATCTCAGGTTGTACATATAGGGAAATGATAATTCATGGCTCAAACTGAAGTAGACAGTTGGGGGAACATATTGATTCACTTCAATACCATATTCCTTGGTTTGTTTTATTTTAGAACCTCTATTACAGATGCTAATATGCCAGGAATGTCAGACAGGGTTCCCACACCTTGGTTAACATAAAATTCAAGGACCTTTCAATGACTTTCCAGGACCAACTTCCTCAAATTCAAGGACAGCACCTGCCAGCATTTACCTACTCTTACCCCTGAATATGTTATCAAAAAACGATGTTAATACAACGCAAATTCAAAAGACTGAATGTCATTTCAAGCCATGCATCCTGAAATTTTCTGTGCATGACTGGCAATTTAGCAATGCACATCTGAGATGACGACATTCACGTAAAATGGCTATAGTTGTTGAAGGATCAACAACTACCTACAGGAAACACTTGCTTTCGGTGCTGAACAAACAAACAAATTTCTCTACAGGAGAATGACCAAACTTTGCCAAGTAAAAGTCAGCATAGGCCCTGTAGAATCAATGTAATTTTAAATGAACTTGTGCTGGCAAAATAATGACACGTTGACAGTAGACAAATAATAATAATAATAACAATAATACACATATGCATATACACATACAGTACATACATAAAACAGAGGAGCAAAGCCATATAATGAGATTAGAACTATAGATTTCTAGAGAAATCTGGCGTGAGATGATTCTAGCATACCGGTAGTTTTTAAATCTACTTAATAAAGAATAATATTCATTCATAAAGAGAACAGCCTTTTAACCACTCCACTTATGGTAGTGAATTTATGGAATCAGAGAAATTCGAACTGAAGTATAATGTTATCAAAAGAAAGAAGTTTGAGATTAATCCAGTTTCTAGTGTCCATGCAAAAACTTTGTAAATATTGAGATGGAAAAACATATGCTCCTGGGATTCATCTTCTGACTTAAAAAAGGTCCATTAATCCACATCAAGTTTAACTCTTCTTTCAAGAAACATGGCTACAGGATATATCTTATTTATTATTTTGAAATGAGTCTCTTTTACTTTAGAAGACATGAGCCATTTGACAAGCCTTTGTGGTTTTATAATTTTTATTAGGATGTTTCTTGAAAGAATATCTATTATATCTTTTGTCTCATACCATCAGTGATAATCTTGTTATTACACTTGAACTCAACAGTCATTCACTTTTAACATGGGCATCGAAACAGTCAACTCTGAATATACCCAGCTGGCCACCAACGTCACCAGACGTTGATTTTTGGTTGACTGTTGGTCATGACGTCGGATGACAAAAAATTAACGTCAGGATAACGTCTAATATTAACGTCAATTTGACGTAGAATTGTGACGACATATGATGCTGATATTTTGTTGGTTTTAAGTCATGATGTTATCTAACCTAAATCCCGCGTCTTCCAAACATCATATCCTGATGTGAAATTGACGTAAAATACCAACAATTAGTTGTGGGTTATGTTAACCAAAACCCAGCGTCTGGTAAACGTCGGAATCTTAACGTCTACTCGACGTTACATTCTAACATCATTAGACGCTGGTATTTTGTTGTTTTTGTGTCGTAATGATACGTAACCAAAATCCAACGTCACTCAAACATTGCATTCTTATGTCAAATTTATGTTAAATACAAACAATTAGTTGTGGGTTATGTTAACCAAAACCCAACGTCTGGTAAACGTCGGAATCATAACTTCTGCTAGACGTGACATTTTAACATTATCAAATACTGATATTAATATGAGTATGTATAAGATTATAAATGATATAAGATTGATATAATATTATTATACTTGACTTGGACGTTTGACATCTAATTTAAAACATTTGAAAGCAATGTCAGTTGTCAGGCAACAGAACTAGTCCCTCCACTCTGAAGTGATGCGGCGGAAAGATACAGGACTAAGGTGCACCTGTCGGACTTCACGCACAGTTCACGGTAGCGAGTTCTGAGTTTGTGGACGGTGAAGGTGAACGAAGGTGAGGAAAATATATAAATTCATTTTGGTATTGGTTTTTTATTTTATGGGACATGGCTGTTGAGCTCGCGTTTTATGTGATACTTTAGTTCTCAGCAGTTGCTTTTTGGTTAACTGGCGCCATTCATAGCCTAAAATAGCTATAGCTATTAGTGAATATATTAGCTAGCTAAAGTTTGACTTCATGGTATTGCAAGGCTTGCATAAGAATAATGTAAAATTTGGTCGGGTGTAGTTTGTAAAATCAACAATAGGAATAAATTCACTGTGGCTTTTGCCAGAGTTCTCATATTGCTCAAGACAAAATAACAGAAGCCTCCGTGAATGGTGTAAATTGCGTTATGGAAGGTGGGATGTGGTAGTTAAAATGAAAGAAAAGAAAAAGTGTGAATTGTGCTATAAAGTTCATTCAAATTTGTTAGTATTGAGTGATGCTGTGGGTAGCTTTAAGTTGTTAACTTGGCGGTGGGTAAGTTCAAATACTTTCGCGCGTTTTGCATTGACCGAGTCTCTGTACAGCCAGGGCAGCAACCATTTTTCCCAACAGCGTCAGGCCGTAGAGCTCATTTCCCGCCAAAATGTATGAAGCGTAGTTTTTATCAGAGTGCCTCTCAACTTTGCGCCGGGCGTATTGCAAATGGCGTGTTCAATGGATTTGATTTTCTTTGTACAGTATGTCCATTGTACTACAGGTTTTTGTTTTTCTATTTCTTGTAATACAAAATGTACTTAATCCTTATGAAAGCTGTTAAAAACGGATTGGTGTTGGTTTATTTGAGTAAAGTAAAAGTATTAATAAACACTACTTATTGCTGTCAACGTAATTGATTATGTCGCCAAATTGCAGCAGCCTTATGTCTTATGTCTTTGAATAGATATGGACTTTCAAATGCTGTTACTGGTAGTTAAGGGTAAATATTCTCATAAAATAAATTAACCTGTTTACATTTTATGGGTTTGTTGGTTAAATTAACACTTGAATTCTGAAACTAGTTTTATTGTAGACCTAACTACTGGATTTGTCATTTTTGTAGAAAATGGCATGTCTTATCTGAGGCGCTGGCGAAAAATTCGATCAGAAGCTGCAGCAATTGCCCTGGAATGTAGCAGTGAAGATGATTGCCCTGAAAATGTAGATTTCAATCAGTGTGATGTAGAAAATGAAGTTTTAACACCAGAGGGAAACGGTACCTCAAATGAAACGGTTGAACCTGGTGATGCAGATTCAGATTTTGGATATAGAGCAAATGTGTCAACTGATTCTGAAGAACACACTCAATCTGCCAAAGAAGATGAGGTAACCTTTCAGGAAAAGCTTGCTTCTTGGGCTACAAGAAGTACATGTGGAAGAAGCCAAATTGATGAACTGCTGGGTATTTTGAGGGATGAAGGTTTAGAAGTACCAAAGGATTCTAGGACATTATTGAAAACACCCCGCCGAATCCAGACTGAGGACAAATGTGGTGGACAGTATGTTTACTTGGGGATTGAATGCTCTGTTGTAAAAATTCTTTCCCAGAACAAATCATTTTTGAAACGTTCAAACTTTGTGGATCTATTGGTGAACATTGATGGAGTTCCTCTTTTCAAATCATCCAATGCCCAGTTATGGCCAATCCTCTGTTGTTTTGGTGATTTTGAACCATTTGTAGTGGCAGTTTTTTATGGCAGATCAAAACCTAGCTCTGTTGATGATTTTCTTGAAGACTTCTTAGCGGAATATGCAGAACTGCAGAGAAAGCAAATCACAGTAGATAGCAAAATAATCCATGTGCGGATCAAAGCTTTTGTGTGTGATGCTCCTGCTCGAGCATACTTAAAATGTGTAAAAGGACACACTGGCTACCATTGCTGTGAAAGATGTACAATTAAGGGAGAGTATAATAACAAAAGAGTTGTGTTCTTGGGAGAATACCCATTAAGAACTGATAGAGATTTCTCTAAAAGACTTTATGTTGATCATCAGGTTGGAGTGACCCCTTTACTTAATGTAGGAATTAGGTGTGTCAGAGATTTTCCTCTGGACTATATGCATTTAGTATGTCTTGGGGTTGTGAAAAGACTGCTGTGCTTTTTAAAACAAGGACCACCTGAATGTAGACTGTCAGTTAGACAAGTAGGTGAGATTTCAACTCTTCTTGTGTCTCTATCTGGAAAGCTGCCAATTGAATTTGCTCGGCAACCCAGACCACTAACAGAACTAGATCGATGGAAAGCTACAGAGTTTAGGCAATTCCTTCTCTATACTGGACCTGTAGTTTTGAAAAAGGTGTTGCACAGCAATGTATATGAGCATTTTTTGTGCCTAACAGTAGCTGTATCGATTCTTCTGGACTCCTGTGAGAGGAAGCGTGCTGCTTACATGGACTATGCTCAACAGCTATTAAACTATTTTGTAGACAACTGCAAGCATATATACACAACATCATTTTTGGTGTATAATGTTCATAACTTGAAACATCTGTCAGATGACACTAGACATTTCCAGTGTTCTCTCAATGACATATCTGCATTTCCTTTTGAAAATTATCTACACAGTCTGAAGAAATTAGTAAGAAATGCCAAGAATCCCATCAGTCAAGTTGCAAAGAGACTTTTTGAACTCGAGAGGGCAGAAAGCCACACACAGAAGATGACAAACAAAAGTTGGCATTTTGTTTCAGTAAAAAAGAGAAATGGATGTTTCCTCTTACACAATGAAGACTTCGCATTTGTAAAAGAAAAACGTGATGATGGCAGCTTGTTATGCGAGATCATTTCACAAAAGAGCCTGGAAAGCTTTTTTACTGTACCTTGTGACTCCAAGCTTATTAATGTTGTGTTCGTCAGAAACTTGGAGAGAGTACAGAAACATCGCAGGCTTCTTAAGGTTGAAGAAATGAACCGTAAAGTGGCTTGTCTTCCCTATCAAACAGGATACGTGCTTATGCCTTTACTGCACAGCATGGAGAGAAAAGAATAAAAGGGTATTTACTGATTCATTTGTAGTAATAATACTACTACAATCTAAAATGCATTTTTGGTTCATGTACCTATTTGTCATTCAACAACTTAATCGTAAAATATATATTACTTCCCCTGTGATTAACAACATAAGTGTTTGGTTTCCCCAAGGCTCTGCATTGGTGTCTTTATCTGGAACTATACATACCACTTATGGTTTTTAGGGCCATAGCCAAAAATGTAGTGGCACGACACAAAATAGGTGGGGAAAAAAAGAATAGGCGGTATTTAGACTGCCGAATTGTGCTGTAAATACGTGAAAACAACACTGTGCTCACTTTAGTTTCTCAGCATCGTCTGTTGAACGGATGTTGGCACTTCTGCATATCAGTATCACTGGTCAGTTTAAGTGTCCTCCATGAATTGCATGGCCACAATTGACTTAACTGGGCATTTTCATCAGATATAATGCGTACACAGAGGTGAAATTGTGATGATGCCATGTTTTGTAACTTCTTTTTTTTGCCAGTGCATCCACTGTGCTCCCACAGACTTTTGGGTGCTGGGTAGTTTGATATATCCCTAGATATTTTTTATGTAAAAAGTTGTTTATATTTTTGTTTTATGGGAAGTGACATAGATTAGCCTGTTTTTGAGAAACTGTAATGGCAGTATTATTTTCTTAGCAACAAAGGATGTTTGCTTTGAGTTATCTATACATTTATTTCTGTTTTTAAATGCATGTTTTAATTTATGCCAGTTTGTGGTGTTTCAGGATGGCTTGGGTTAGGGCAGTGTGGCAAGAGAAGAAAAGGCAAGAAGAAGGAACAGTGCCAGACAGCTGGGTAGACACACAAAACATGTTACTGTACTGGCCAAATGCTGCAAATGCAACAAGGTATCGGAATGACCGTCGCAAACCATCTGATGGTTGGAGAAAGTTTCCCCTTCTAAAAGAGAAGATGAGATCTGGTAGGTACAGTTACATGTTAACAGGGCCTAAGTTTTACAAAAAATAACATTCTTTAGTCAGAGTTACAAGATTTGCCTCTACAGCCCACCTTAAATGATGTGGTAGTTACAAAAAAATCTGAAACAACGAGTGGTGTGAACTGTAAAAAAAAAAAAAAAAACACACAGGCACATGGCTAACGAAAACAAGAGAGACTAGAAACAAAACATGGACAGGATTAGGGAACAGGGAGACACGAAGGGAAAACCTGGAATGGAGGCGGGACAGGAGGGCATTCATGACAGGGAAAAAATAATTTCAGCCCCTGTTTATGCCTGTTACATGCTTTGTCACAAGATACACCTGCCATATCAGTGTTATGCATTAACAGACTTGTTGCTTTGCTGTTTGTTTTTATTTGTGACTTATAGATGACTTCAACGAATGTGACAATTGTGACTTCACGAGTAGTGCAGAAGTTGAAGAAAGTCCTGAAGCAAAGCGAAGAAGAAAAACTAAGACGTTTGAGGATTGTTTGACAGGTAGGTTTTTTTTGCATCCATCTATGCATACATGTATCTCTCGCTGTCTTATCTGTCATCCTCTACAACGGTATCTATCAATTTCTAGTAGTTATCTTCCTGATCTTTAACTTTGCCTTATTTATTTGACATCTTACATTTTTTTGCGTTGTGAGCAGTGGTATTTCCTTCATAAATTGCATATAATCTTTTCCGTAATTTGTCTATTGAATTAGATGATGCTTCTGACAGTGAGGTAGAATTTGATGATGTTTATCAAGGAAATGGTCAACATCCCAAGAGTAATAAAGGTTAGTTATTTTTAGGTGTCATAAGAGCATATAAATGAAAACAACAAAAAATGTGACAGTTACAATTACATACATATTGCCTTTGTTTTTGTTTGACAATACATCAATTGAGAAATAAGATTTTTTGTTAACAGAGCTAGAACTTCCTGCTCCTCCAAGGAAACTGGAACCTCTTCAAGAGAGAAAATCTACACTATACTCCAAAAAGGCAAACTCGTCGTCATCATCATCAAGTTCTGGCTCTCCATTTACACCCATTAGGAGGAAACAGACTTCAAGTGAACAGGGTTCTCCTTCTTCCTCACCTCACCTTAGATCAAGGGATTCTTCAGGTCTGTATCTTAAATTGAATTTTAGAAATATTTGGTCTTAAAGTGATTATCTGGGTTCATATACATAGAGTTGTATATGCAAGTGAGATGCACAAACACAACAACACATTAATTTGAGATTCAGTGTTTGATTCTAGCCTCAGTTTGCTAATATGTGTAACAGTTTTGTTACTGTCACTACACAGTAGTTCCCCTCAGAGCTGTGTGTTTGCATTTAGTGGGTAAATACTGAAATTAATGACCAGTAAGCAAAAGAGCATTGGGTTGCTGCTCAGAGTACAGCATATACTTCATTTTGGAGAATGAGTATTGCTCTTACTACAAGGAAAAAGAAAATTGACTTTTATTTACCTGCAATGGTATTTTGTGTTAGAGAAATAAGTTATCCATAAATGAGTCCTAAAATGAAAAAGTATTTGTCTGTTATTAAATTTCCTCTATGATTCTATTAGCTCCTCTGCAAATTCAGGAGCCCACCTCAGAAATGGAGACTAGATCATCTTGCCATGGAGGCCAGTCTCAGAAAAAAGAACAAAGAAGATCAAAATCACCTTTTGTTCAGCAGTCTACAGAAGCAACATGCTCTGTACAGCAGACTCCATCAACACAGAAAAAACACGTCCCATACCCAATGCCAGAAGCAAGTAAGTGGATAGCTGACTTTGCATTTTTGTAAAATGCAAAAAATGTTAAATTAAGTACTATTTTAAAAATAAAATGTAAAAATAATACTCCAGTAAAGTACAGATACAGCATTTTAGTACTTAAGTACAGTAGCAAAGTAGTTCTACTTTGTTACTATACATCTCTGCTGAGCACTGAATGGCAGCACAAGACTGTGCCTTGATAATATTTCTAATTTTGATCAATTTTTTTTCAATGCATTAGAATTTCAGAGAAAAGTCATGGAGCTGCTTGTTGATATCCGTGAGGAAGTCCGCAATTTGAAGACACAGTCTGGAGTTGCACAAAGGTGCGAAGACTCAAAGATTCCTGCACAGGCTTCAACACTTGAGGCCCTAAACCTCCTTGAGAAATCTCTTGAATCCCTTGAGGAAAAGCAGAAACTGGTAAGACCATACTTACTGTAGTGTAAATAAATAAATGTAAATAAATATTATAATCAGTGGCGGACTTAGCAATTTGGGGGCCCATCAACATTAATATGCGAGAAATAAGTTAGCTAATCAGGGGGCCCCTACAGTGGGCTGCAGTGGGAGGGGCCCAAGGCAATTGCCTAGCCACGCCTCTATGCAAAGACCGCCTCTGATTATAATGATTATTTCTATTGTTCATTGTTTGTCACTGTGTGTTAATGGGGATATACTATTTTTGATTTTTATTCCTCTAATTTCAGATTAATGGCTTGTCCAAGGTGGGAGGAGTACACTTGAAAGACAATGTGAAGAGGGTTATGGAGAAGTAAGCTTTTATTTCATTGTCAATTAAATGTCAGTTACAGTACATAACAAAACCTGTTGACTTTTGATGACATTCACCATTTTGATTGTTAAATGCTGCCTTTTTCTGTCCATAGGTTGATGACAAATGAGGTCATGGCCAATTTCAACATGAAGGGGGGGAAAGGCAAACATGCCTTTACCAAGCTTCGTCTCTTCACTGTTGTCACAGGTGAAAAGCATATATCCTTTTCTTAGTATAAACATGCGGATACTAGAAAAACCCGATTACATTCTTTGTTATCTTGAAAAAAGGAAGCTGCTGGCATTCACATAATTATGCCTAAATTTAGCCAGCTGGACTAAGAATTAGTTTTAATTAATACATTAGAATGTATTAAATGTGAATGGCCACCAACAACGTCTACAACTTGGTGATTTACTGCTTACTGTATTCTGTATTACTCAAAGATTTACAAATGCAATTCATTCTTACAGAAAGTGTCCAGAGGACCACGGATGCAACGGAGGCAAACATTGCAGCGGCTGTGTCCTTTTGTTTAAAGTATGCCCCAGATAGAGTGGGTGGAGGCGGCAGAAAAAAAAAAACTTAAAGGACTATTTTGAAAGACTGCTGTGGAGTTTGTGTAATTTCTGTTGGTGGTGGAGTTCTGATAGTTATTTTGAATACTGTTTTTGAATACTAAACTTTGTTTTGGGAATATACTGCTTAAAAACAAGGTAAGCATATCATTTCAATAAAAGGGTTTTGATATCCTGTTGTATATGCCATTTAATCCACACATTAGTAAAGGTTAACTTCTCTGCTTAAAATTAATAACTCAGGTTTATATTGTTAATTAAATTAACATCCAGTTTTCATTTCCAACCATTATTCAACATCTGTCTAACATTGGAGCTTGATGAAAACCTGACATCGGTTTTCGACAAATATCTGACTTTGATTTCCAACTGAAATTCAATGTCTATCTATTCTTAGAGTTTAATGTCAAGATAACTTTGGGGTGTAACGTTAGCTTGACTTATTTCCAACTTAAGTCAAATGTCTAAATAACATTAAAAACATTGATGGTTTTTGACTGATAATCCAACTTTTGTTTCTAACTAAAAATGAACATCTGTCCAGTAGTGAAGTTTGAGGTCAACCTAACTGACTGATAACCAACCCTAATTTTATGTCTCCATAACGTTAGATCTTGATGTCAACCTGACGTTGGGTTTTGACGTCAACCCGATTTTCATTTTCAACTAAAATGTAACGTTTATATAACGTTGGAGCTTGTCGTCAACCTGACGTTACTTTTTGAGCAATAACTGACTGATAACCAACCCGAATTCAACGTCTCCTCAACGTTGGATGTTGATGTTAATATGACGTCGGGTTTTGACGTCAACCCGATTTTCATTTTCAACTAAATTTAAACGTCTGACCAACGTTGGAGGCCAACGTCTGGCTGACATCGAAGTGACGTCCTGTGCCTGCTGGGTAAAATGTTAAAGGAATCACTTTGCAGACTTTATTTAAATCTTTATAACAACTCATATCAGATCATATTTTTTCAACAAAGGATGAGAAATTTAAAACATCATGGCAATCTTTTTCATAGCAATCTTTTGTAAATATTGACTTCCTTACCAACTGTGCCCTATTATTCTGTGACCGCGGTCTTCATCCATGTGAAATTTCAAACCCTCTAAAATATTCAAGGACCGTCAAGGACGGCTGTCTTTTATGCCTGTTTTCAAAAACTTTCCAGGGCCTTGAACTTATTTTTTCAGATTCACAAACTTTCAAGGATTTCAAGGACCCGTGGGAACCCTGTATGATATGATATTTATGTCCAATATAGTCCGACAGGCTATGCCAAGCTACCGTAGCCAACTCCGGTAGCATCCGACACGATACAGAGTACTCCAGCACTCAAAAGCTCCAATACTGTCTATAATCTAATGTTTAGTATTAGAATATATATTTTGTACAATATCGCTTATGAAAAATTATCAATTTTTACTCACGTGTACACTGAGTCGCGTCGTAGCGGGTGTACGGTCTCACTTCCGGGTTGGCGAAAATGCCGAAAATTGCTCATATATTCCATAAAAAGTTATCGGTTTATGTTCAAAAGTAATCACAATCAGAATAAAAACGAACAAAATAATCCACGACTGCTTCAGTTTCGCCGAATAGTGCGTTCTGGGGAGCTTGGCTTAGGTTAGCAAAGGTTAGCGGTTAGCTTATGTTGCTATGCTAGCGGACCCACATTGGAAATGAAGCGCGACTTTCCGAGGGCTCAATAAAAAAATATAATTGAGCAATCATGGCAAATGAGGGCTGGTTAGCTTCAGAAGGAAGTAAACTATTGGTTAGAAGAGCTTCCAATCACTTGTAAGGCTCCGGCTTGTCTCTGTGGACTGATCAAGTTGGTGCACTTGCAGTCAACACGAGCGAGTGTGGCCAGGGTTGGCAGGTCGTGCATAAATATCCCGGCCAAAGTCAGTGTAAAATGCGCCCGTCAGAAGCCAAAAGTAGCCCAAAGTGTTAGAGTGTTAAAATTGAGACTATTTAAGTATTATATCGCCATCGATTGTTATTGTTGACTTGTAACTCCCGCGGTGGGCCAAGTGAAAAGTAGCCCAAAAACGAAAAACTTTGAAGGAGTTTCAAACAAGCCCAATTTGGAGTGAAAACCGCGAATCTGGCAACCAGGTTTAGATGGTATGTGCAGTATATAAAGAGCTGCAAATTCATATATGTCTCGAGGACGGTATGCCAAAAAGTATATTAACCTAAATATATTTTAGGAAACAGAATAGTCCTATATTACATATATTCTAGTTCTACATTAACTGTTCAAACATTATTCCATTTTTCCCTGTGCAAAAATAAGATTTCGCTACCACAATGCATTACTATTTTGCATAAACCAATCAGCTTCAAGTCGGCATATGACGCCCGCTGACGTTTCCAGGAAGTAAACAGGAAACTAACGAGCTAACTGTGAATGTCTTTGGACTGGCTTGATCAAATTTGACAATTAAGCCATCTTTTTTTAGTTATATTGTGCTGCATCTAATAAAGTATGGTTAGCAAACGCTTCCTTGTATCCATGTTAACGTTAGTGATTGTATCAATAAATTTACCTTGACAGACCACAAGCTATTACTTACTATTGAGATGTTTGTTTTAGCTAGCTAACTATGAAGCTGCTGTGTAAGTAGCATATCATTACATTTTTATTTTTATTCATCTTCCCCCCTGCACAGTGTCAATGAAAAACAAGGTGACAGGAGAGGTCCGCGTGAGGGCAGTTTGTCATAGGTCTATGAGGAAAAGTGAAAAGCCACATGACTTGAGAGTAGGATCAATGGTTACACACACACACACACAAGTGTTTGTGTATATATGTATGTATGTATGTATGTACAAACATGCACTAATCAGTCATAACAATTACTGTTTTTTCGCAAGATATTTAAATATGGCAGTCTGAACTAAAGAAGCAAAAGCAGCCTTAATCCTGTGGTCTTTGCTGAATAAGACTTCCAGGGACTTCACATACAGTTGTTCCTGTTCTGGCAAAACAAAATATCCTGTTCTCACTCAACAAAATATTGGGCGCAGTGGGGGGCGCAAAATTATTCTCATCTATTAATGGGGGGCACGGCAGAAAACGTTTGGGAACCACTCCTTTAATGTATAAGTGTATAGAAGTGTATAACCACTACATCAGATTACTGCCATAATATAAGCAAAGCTGATTAAATATTGAAGGTGTGGTCATCTCCAATCACACCCTTCACTAATCACATTGACTAAATCTATAGCATCAATAAAACATGGTATTTGGTGCCCAAGCTTTTGCATGTGCCTACATATTTTATCTCTCTACCTTCAGTGAATTAAAGTGGATGTGTACAGTCAACTAATTTGGGAAACTTTACCTGACTTATTTATTTTTGCTCAATTACTGCTGTTCAATAAAATGTTAACAGATATTTTAATATATTTTTTCTCCTTAGATGGTGTTAAAACACTCGAGCCCTGTCATTTTGGTGAGCACCCATTGCTCCTGTGTGGCAGGATGTGCCCTGTGCAATCATTTGGTTGCCCTTCTTTATCAGACTGCACACTATTCTCAGCTAGATATTCCTGCTGTACCCCCAGTCCAAAGCTGCACAGACACCGAGCAGCGAGTTACCTAGCATGTCAGTTTGTATGTCACATGTATGTTCATCCATATGTAGCCACCATTAAAACAGTGCTAAATGTGTCCCTACTTTTAGGGTGTGAAGCCGGGACCCGTTGGAGAAATGGAGGTTCGAAAACCAAGGAATTCAACTGCTGACTGTGTGAGGTTATATATATATATATATATATATATATATATATATATATATATATATATATATATATAAGTTATCTTTTAAACCTTATATTCAACATCTAATTAAAAAGCTTAGACTCTTGTTAGGTTTTTATTATAGAAATAAATCTTGTTTTTCTTTTATTGTAAAAAAGAAGTTAGTTGAAGCAACGTTCATGCCTGTATTAGATTATGGAGATATTTTGTATATGAATGCTCCTGTGCACTGTTTGAGCATACTGGACAGTGTGTATCATAGTGCTTTGCGATTTATAACAAACTGTCGACCTCTTACTCATCATTGTTTGTTATACACAAAAGTGAATTGGACTTTGTTGCAGGCACGACGTTTTGCACATTGGTATGTTTTTATTTACAAAGCACTAATTGGGAATTTGCCTAATTATTTATGTTGTCTTCTGAATAGAAGGCAAAGTCTGCTCAGTCTTCGTTCGAGTGAGTTTTTGCAACTTGCTGTTCCTAGAGCTCGAACAGAGCTAGGAAAGACTGCTTTTAGTTTTGCTGCTCCATACACATGGAACCGGTTACAGGCTGATATAAAAATCAAGGACCTTGTTTCTTTGAACAGATTTAAGACTCTGATAAAATCAGTCAGGTCCAGATCATCTGTGTGTGCGTGTTTTAATAAATTTTATGTGAGATTTTGAATGTATCTTGAATGTTGTAATTTGTGCTGCTGCTCGGTCTCTCTTGGCCAGGTCTCTCTTGTAAAAGGGATCTTGTATCTCAAGGGACTAACCTGGTT
>NW_027507412.1:0-41331 GCF_052324685.1 Brachyhypopomus gauderio
GCGCCACCTAGTGGTGCAATTCCCGTCATACTTGAGTATGTCTTAGAGGGTGTGTAGATGAACATAATATGTGAGTTTCATGTTGATTGGCATATGATAAGCTTGTGAAATGTGAACTGAAAGCTGATTGGTCGATAGCGGCGGCCATATTGGACATATGATGGTGCAGGTCAAGGACCTGTGTCATAGGTGCATATAGATGATGCATACCAAGTTTGGAGTTATTTGGCCAATCGGTGTGGGCAGGAGAGTTTTTTGGCCGTTATAGCGCCACCTAGGTGTGCATGTCTGCCAAAATGTATGTACCGGTCTAGACACCCAATAGGTACATGTGTGTGAAATTTGGAGTGAATACATGAAAGTATGCCTGAGATACAGCAGAATATGTGGATTTTTGGCGAAGGAATTTTCTACGCTTGACTTGTGATGCATGTGGCCACGCCCATGTGCAGAAATGTGCACTTTGGCTCCATAACTATTAAAGTTCAGACTCTTCTGAACACCTGGATACCACATATGTGCATGTATGTGAAAAATCCAGGGACTAGTACGCGCTCAAAAATGTGTGCAAATTTGCATATTATGCAAATTAGCTCGACATGTAAGGGGCGGAGCATATAGCTTCAATAGAACTTTTTTTAGATGAGCTCATGCCTGATCAGATGCAGTTTGAATTTTATCTCTAGGACATACGGTGTAGGAGAAACACCTGTGTAAACTTTTTCATGCGATTTTGTGCGCTATAGCGCCACCTATGGTCGGATCGGGCTGGCGTGTTGCGCCTGAGTAGCGGAGAGGAGTACTACAAGTTGGCCAAAGGAGAAGTCTGTAGGACTTACGGTTTAGGCTGCACGACGCGTTTTAAGGCAGAAAAAGAAGAATAATAATAATAATAATAATCGGAACAAAACCAATAGGGTTCCAGCACCGCTGGTGCTTGGACCCCTAAATATAGCCGCAAGCGGCAATTACGGGGTCCAAGCTGAGGTTTGGCAAGATTTTGCACCCACTGGCACAACATTATGTAAAGCTTTATGAAATGTACATGAAAGTATATGAAGCACGTTCGTGAATGAAGTACCTGCTCAAAAAACAGAATCTAAATGGCAGCTTTTTAAACTTATGGTGGAATACTGCCCAACGTGGGATTCGAACCCCCGTTGTCCACGTGCATTGTGGCTGGGAGCACATTGCTCTACCCATTGAGCTAATGGGTCTGACTGGATTACAGGCTCAACTCTAACTCTTTTGAGGAAAAGAATGACCTTTGGTCTGCATGCATGTTCAGCATAGAAAATGAAAATATTCACAGTACAACCATTTGTGGATGGATTTGGCACAAACTTGGCAGATATCACCTCAGTGGTCTTCTGAATGTGTCTGTCCATTTTCATAACAATCAGACATTATATAGGGGAGTTTTTGAAATATGCAGTTCATATGTCATGACGGTACCATTGTGATGCATATGAAAAATATTAAATTGCAAGAATCTTAGAATTTGTTCCACCAGTTTTGTATTTCACATGCTGCTGGATATTATAATATGTGATTTGAGGTGATGGAGTGAAAATCCTAGGACTAGTATGAAAAGTGTAAATTATATGTATTGGATTATACACAAAAATCTGTACTTTTTTGCAAAGCACTTGCAATTACAAAGTTGTTAGTGATTTTGCATAGAATCATATGAGATCATGATTGTCCTTCTACATGAAAGCATGTAGGAGTAATTCAGGAATTTCGAGTATAGCGCCACCTAGTGGTGCAATTCCCGTCATACTTTGATATGTATTAGAGGGTGTGTAGATGAACATAATATGTGAGTTTCATGTTGATTGGCATATGATAAGCTTGTGAAAGGTGTACTGAAAGCTGATTGGTCGATAGCGGCGGCCATATTGGACATATGATGGTGCAGGTCAAGGACCTGTGTCATAGGTGCATATAGATGATGCGTACCAAGTTTGGAGTTATTTGGCCAATCGGTGTGGGCAGGAGAGTTTTTTGGCCGTTATAGCGCCACCTAGGTGTGCATGTCTGCCAAAATGTATGTGCCGGTCTAGACACCCAATAGGTACATGTGTGTGAAATTTGGAGTGAATACATGAAAGTATGCCTGAGATACAGCAGAATATGTGGATTTTTGGCGAAGGAATTTTCTACGCTTGACTTGTGATGCATGTGGCCACGCCCATGTGCAGAAATGTGCACTTTGGCTCCATAAAAATTAAAGTTCAGACTCTTGTGAGCGCCTGGATACCACATATGTGCATGTATGTGAAAAATCCAGGGACTAGTACGCGCTCAAAAATGTGTGGGTATTTGCATATTATGCAAATTAGCTCGACATGTAAGGGGCGGAGCATATAGCTTCAATGGAACTTTTTTTAGATGAGCTCATGCCTGATCAGATGCAGTTTGAATTTTATCTCTAGGACATACGGTGTAGGAGAAACACCTGTGTAAACTTTTTCATGCGTTTTTTCGCGCTATAGCGCCACCTATGGTCGGATCGGGCTGGCGTGTTGCGCCTGAGTAGCGGAGGGGAGTACTACAAGTTGGCCAAAGGAGAAGTCTGTAGGTCTTACGGTTTAGGCTGCACAACGCGTTTTAGCGGAGAAAAAGAATAATAATAATAATAAATATAGCCGCAAGCGGCGATTACGGGGTCCAAGCTGAGGTTTGGCAAGATTTTGCACCCACTGGCACAACATTATGTAAAGCTTTATGAAATGTACATGAAAGTATATGAAGCACGTTCGTGAATGAAGTACCTGCTCAAAAAACAGAATCTAAATGGCAGCTTTTTAAACTTATGGTGGAATACTGCCCAACGTGGGACTCGAACCCCCGTTGTCCACGTGCATTGTGGCTGGGAGCACATTGCTCTACCCATTGAGCTAATGGGTCTGACTGGATTACAGGTTCAACTCTAACTCTTTTGAGGAAAAGAATGACCTTTGATCTGCATGCATGTTCAGCATAGAAAATGAAAATATTCACAGTACAACCATTTGTGGATGGATTTGGCACAAACTTGGCAGATATCACCTCAGTGGTCTTCTGAATGTGTCTGTCCATTTTCATAACAATCAGACATTATATAGGGGAGTTTTTGAAATATGCAGTTCATATGTCATGACGGTACCATTGTGATGCATATGAAAAATATTAAATTGCAAGAATCTTAGAATTTGTTCCACCAGTTTTGTATTTCACATGCTGCTGGATATTATAATATGTGATTTGAGGTGATGGAGTGAAAATCCTAGGACTAGTATGAAAAGTGTAAATTATATGTATTGGATTATACACAAAAATCTGTACTTTTTTGCAAAGCACTTGCAATTACAAAGTTGTTAGTGATTTTGCATAGAATCATATGAGATCATGATTGTCCTTCTACATGAAAGCATGTAGGAGTAATTCAGGAATTTCTAGTATAGCGCCACCTAGTGGTGCAATTCCCGTCATACTTTGATATGTATTAGAGGGTGTGTAGATGAACATAATATGTGAGTTTCATGTTGATTGGCATATGATAAGCTTGTGAAAGGTGTACTGAAAGCTGATTGGTCGATAGCGGCGGCCATATTGGACATATGATGGTGCAGGTCAAGGACCTGTGTCATAGGTGCATATAGATGATGCGTACCAAGTTTGGAGTTATTTGGCCAATCGGTGTGGGCAGGAGAGTTTTTTGGCCGTTATAGCGCCACCTAGGTGTGCATGTCTGCCAAAATGTATGTGCCGGTCTAGACACCCAATAGGTACATGTGTGTGAAATTTGGAGTGAATACATGAAAGTATGCCTGAGATACAGCAGAATATGTGGATTTTTGGCGAAGGAATTTTCGACGCTTGACTTCTGATGCATGTGGCCACGCCCATGTGCAGAAATGTGCACTTTGGCTCCATAACAATTAAAGTTCAGACTCTTGTGAGCGCCTGGATACCACATATGTGCATGTATGTGAAAAATCCAGGGACTAGTACGCGCTCAAAAATGTGTGGGTATTTGCATATTATGCAAATTAGCTCGACATGTAAGGGGCGGAGCATATAGCTTCAATGGAACTTTTTTTAGATGAGCTCATGCCTGATCAGATGCAGTTTGAATTTTATCTCTAGGACATACGGTGTAGGAGAAACACCTGTGTAAACTTTTTCATGCGATTTTGTGCGCTATAGCGCCACCTATGGTCGGATCGGGCTGGCGTGTTGCGCCTGAGTAGCGGAGAGGAGTACTACAAGTTGGCCAAAGGAGAAGTCTGTAGGACTTACGGTTTAGGCTGCACGACGCGTTTTAGCGGAGAAAAAGAATAATAATAATAATAATAATAATAATCAGAACAATTACAATAGGGTTCCAGCACCGCTGGTGCTTGGACCCCTAATAATAATCGGAACAATTACAATAGGGTTCCAGCACCGCTGGTGCTTGGACCCCTAATAATAATAATAATAAATATAGCCGCAAGCGGCAATTACGGGGTCCAAGCACAGGGTATGGGCACCATCTGGCACGCCTGAGATGCGTAAGCATGTGTGTGTAATCACTGGGTAGGTATGGGTGAAGCAATGTTTATATGAAACCTATAGGTAGGCCATTGCATGTGTGTGCATGTGTAAGAAAGATGTAGGGGTAATTCAGGAAATTCTAGTATAGCGCCACCTAGTGGTGCAATTCCCGTCATACTTGAGTATGTCTTAGAGGGTGTGTAGATGAACATAATATGTGAGTTTCATGTTGATTGGCATATGATAACCTTGTGAAATGTGAACTGAAAGCTGATTGGTCGATAGCGGCGGCCATATTGGACATATGATGGTGCAGGTCAAGGACCTGTGTCATAGGTGCATATAGATGATGCATACCAAGTTTGGAGTTATTTGGCCAATCGGTGTGGGCAGGAGAGTTTTTTGGCTGTTATAGCGCCACCTAGGTGTGCATGTCTGCCAAAATGTATGTGCCGGTCTAGACACCCAATAGGTACATGTGTGTGAAATTTGGAGTGAATACATGAAAGTATGCCTGAGATACAGCAGAATATGTGGATTTTTGGCGAATGAATTTTCTACGCTTGACTTGTGAAGCATGTGGCCAAGCCCATGTGCAGAAATGTGCACTTTGGCTCCATAACAATTAAAGTTCAGACTCTTGTGAGCGCCTGGATACCACATATGTGCATTAATGTGAAAAATCCAGGGACTAGTACGCGCTCAAAAATGTGAGCAAATTTGCATATTATGCAAATTAGCTCGACATGTAAGGGGCGGAGCATATGGCTTCAATGGAACTTTTTTTAGATGAGCTCATGCCTGATCAGATGCAGTTTACATTTTGTCTCTAGGACATACGGTTTAGGAGAAACACCTGTGTAAACTTTTTCATGCGTTTGTGTGCGCTGTAGCGCCACCTATGGGCGGATCGTGCTGGCGTGTTGCACCTGAGTAGCGGACAGGAGTACTACAAGTTGGCCAAAGGAGAAGTCTGTAGGTCTTACGGTTTAGGCTGCACAACGCGTTTTAAGGCAGAAAAAAATTGGCATATGAAAAGCTTGTGAAAGGTGTACTGAAAGCTGATTGGTCGATAGCGGCGGCCATATTGGACATATGATGGTGCAGGTCAAGGACCTGTGTCATAGGTGCATATTGATGATGCGTACCAAGTTTGGAGTTATTTGGCCAATCGGTGTGGGCAGGGGAGTTTTTTGGCCGTTATAGCGCCACCTAGATGTGCATGTCTGCCAAAATGCATGTGCAGGTCTAGACACCCAGTAGGTACATGTGTGTGAAATTTGGTATGAATACGTGAAAGAATGCCTGAGATATAGCAGAATATGTGGATTTTTGGCGAAGGAATTTTCTACGCTTGACTTGTGATGCATGTGGCCACGCCCATGTGCAGAAATGTGCACTTTGGCTCCATAATAATTAAAGTTCAGACTCTTCTGAGCGCCTGGATATCACATATGTGCATGTATGTGAAAAATCCAGGGACTAGTATGCGCTCAAAAATTTGTGCAAATTTGCATATTATGCAAATTAGCTCGACATGTAAGGGGCGGAGCATATGGCTTCAATGGAACTTTTTTTAGATGAGCACATGCCTGATCAGATGAAGTTTACATTTTGTCTCTACGACATACGGTTTAGGAGAAACACCAGTTTAAACTTTTTCATGCGTTTTTGTGCGCTATAGCGCCACCTATGGTCGTATCGGGCTGGCGTGTTGCGCCTGAGTAGCGGAGAGGAGTACTACAAGTTGGCCAAAGGAGAAGTCTGTAGGTCTTACGGTTTAGGCTGCACGATGCGTTTTAAGGCAGAAAAAAAAAAATAATAATAATAATAATAATAATAATAATAAATATAGCCGCAAGCGGCAATTGGCGGGTTCACACACAAATAGGCCTCTTGGGCTCTATAGGCAAAAAGAAACCCATAAGGTCCTTTAGACCTAAAAGTGAAAAGAAGCTGTTTCAGTGGAAAAAATGCATAATTACATCAATGTGCAAAAAAAGGTTCAATTGAGGCACTAAAAGCCCAAAAGGATCAAAATAATGTGTATTTGCGTTTTATTTTTTAGAGAGGCCTGTGTTTTTGTGAGTGCATGTGAAAGAGAGAGGGGTGGAGGCATCGGCATTGGGTTGTTCGAAGGACGGGGGAGTCTGGAGGGAGTGGAGGAAGGGAGGGCACTCTGCATGTGTGAGAATGGCCAGCGTGCGTGGTTTAGCAGTTCTCTGCTTAGGCCCTACAGTGTGGGAGATATTGCCAAAATGATTCAGATGTGTGTGGGTGTGTAGATGAACATACCATATCTGTTTCATGTGTATGTACTTATGTTAAGCCTGTGAAATGGCCAAAACCAATTAATTGGTGAATGGTGGCCATGTTTTTTAAGTGATGATGTCATCAATGTGTGCCTTGATACCACTTGGGCCCCTGATGATGCATGTAAAGTTTTGTCTTAATATGACTAATGGTTTCTGAGAAACAGTTTTTCCCATGTTATAGCGCCCCCTATTGGACAATCGTGGCCAGCTTTGACCTGTGACCTCTGAGTCATGTGCCCTAACAACTGTTAAATTTTTATAAAGATTGGTCAAAGCGTTGCTGAGATATAGCTGTTTAAGTAAATTTGGCCACGCCTCGGAGCTATTGATTGACATGTGACAACCAGACTGTATGCAAATCTCAAAATGTTTTTAAGCAACTTTGATAATGAGATTCTCCTGAATATTTTGACACCAAGGTTGTGGTGATCCGATGAAAAACCAGGGACTAGTATAAAAAAGTAGGTTTTGCATATTATGCAAATTAGCAAAAAATCTAAGTAGGCGGAGCTTAATGGTTCTTGAGGCTTTTTTGTTTGTCTGGAGCCAAGGAATCCATCAGAAGTGGAATTTTGTTTCTAGGACCTACGGTGTGGGAGATATGGACCAAAACGCAAAATGGTGCGCTATAGCGCCACCATCAGGCCAATATGGGTCTCTGTACTTGTGCTCGGTCTTGCAAAGAGACTACACCTTTCTGCCAAGTTTCATGGTTGTAGGATGTATGCCGTAGGCTCTAGTTACAGTTTTAGATTATTATCTAAGCAATTATAATTGCCAATATAGCCGCAAGCGGCAATTGGCGGGTTCACACACGAATAGGCCTCTTGGGCTCTATAGGCAAAAAGAAACCCATAAGGTCCTTTAGACCTAAAAGTGAAAAGAAGCTGTTTCAGTGGAAAAAAGGCATAATTACATCAATGTGCAAAAAAAGGTTCAATTGAGGCACTAAAAGCCCAAAAAGGATCAAAATAATGTGTATTTGCGTTTTATTTTTTAGAGAGGCCTGTGTTTTTGTGAGTGCATGTGAAAGAGAGAGGGGTGGAGGCATCGCCATTGGGTTGTTCGAAGGACGGGGGAGTCTGGAGGGAGTGGAGGAAGGGAGGGCACTCTGCGTGTGTGAGAATGGCCAGCGTGCGTGGTTTAGCAGTTCTCTGCTTAGGCCCTACAGTGTGGGAGATATTGCCAAAATGATTCAGATGTGTGTGGGTGTGTAGATGAACATACCATATCTGTTTCATGTGTATGTACTTATGTTAAGCCTGTGAAATGGCCAAAACCAATTAATTGGTGAATGGTGGCCATGTTTTTTAAGTGATGATGTCATCAATGTGTGCCTTGATACCACTTGGGCCCATGATGATGCATGTAAAGTTTTGTCTTAATATGACTAATGGTTTCTGAGAAACAGTTTTTCCCATGTTATAGCGCCCCCTATTGGACAATCGTGGCCAGCTTTGACCTGTGACCTCTGAGTCATATGCCCTAACAACTGATAAATTTTTATAAAGATTGGTCAAAGCGTTGCTGAGATATAGCTGTTTAAGTAAATTTGGCCACGCCTCGGAGCTATTGATTGACATGTGACAACCAGACTGTATGCAAATCTCAAAATGTTTTTAAGCAACTTTGATAATGAGATTCTCCTGAATATTTTGACACCAAGGTTGTGGTGATCCGATGAAAAACCAGGGACTAGTATAAAAAAGTAGGTTTTGCATATTATGCAAATTAGCAAAAAATCTAAGTAGGCGGAGCTTAATGGTTCTTGAGGCTTTTTTGTTTGCCTGGAGCCAAGGAATGCACCTGAAGTGGAATTTTGTTTCTAGGACCTACGGTGTGGGAGATATGGACCAAAACGCAAAATGGTGCGCTATAGCGCCACCATCAGGCCAATATGGGTCTCTGTATTTGTGCTCGGTCTTGCAAAGAGACTACACCTTTCTGCCAAGTTTCATGGTTGTAGGATGTATGCCGTAGGCTGTAGTTACAGTTTTAGATTATTATCTAAGCAATTATAATTGCCAATATAGCCGCAAGCGGCAATTGGCGGGTTCACACACGAATAGGCCTCTTGGCCTCAATAGGCAGAGGCCCAAAAGGTCCTTTAGACCCTAAATGTGAAAAGAAGCTATTTGAGTGGAAAAAAATGCACAAATAAATCAATGTGCAAAAAAAGGTTCAATTAGGGCACTAAAGGCCCAAAAAGGATCAACATAATGTGTATTGGGAAATTGAGTCAGATCACAGAACTAAATCACAATGCTGAGATCAGCTTTGTGTGTGTTTGTGTGGTGTTTCATGTAATAGTTTTCAGTCAGTTCCGGAATATGGCCACTAGATGGAGGCCAAGTACTACCATACTGATATCTCATTAATCTCAGTAATGAAATAGGACATTTTGGTGACTTAAAGGTTAATTTCTGGTCAGGCAGTGTACTTTATTAAAAAAAAAAGATTCAGTTGAGGCAGTAAAGACACAAAAGGTTCAAAATAAATTGTATTGGCAAAATGATTTAGATCACAGAACTAAATCACATGCTGAGATCAGCTTTGTGTGTGTGTTTGTGTGGTATTTCATGTTAGAAATAGTTTTCAGTCCATTTCGATGTTTGGCCACTAGATGGAGCCCAAGTACTACCATACTGATATCTCATTAATCTCAGTAATGCAATATGACATTTTGGTGAATTAAAAGGTTCATTTCTGGTCAGGCAGTGCACTTTTTGTTATAAGATGCAATTGCAATGTTATAGAACTTATTGATCTGGATCATACAAGACCAATTACTTGTCTGTATTCTGCATAACAAGATTGCAGCATGAGTTTTTATGTTTTCTTAGGTTTTTGGGTACTGTAGCGCCCCCGACAGGCCAATTTGAACCAAACTTGGCATACCTCAGAAGGACTTCAGGATATAAAAGCCTTTCAAATTGGGAATTGATTGCATACATGGTGTATGAGTTATAGCAATATAGGTCATATATGGCATGGCCACAATGATATAATGGGAAAATGGACCAATCAGAAAAATAAAAATCCAACATTTTTTTACTCAGTTTTTACCTACAGAGTCTACTGATTATGCTCATAGCAATTTTTCCATAATTGGATCAAATTCCTATGACTAGTTTGTAAATAGCTATTTTCAAACAATAGATGAATGTGACAAAAGTATGCATTTTTTAATAGGACTTGTAATTGCAAAGTTGTCAGGTCTACTGCAAGGAATAAAATGAAACAAGTTGCATGTTCCTAAGTGAAAATTTGGAGGAGTTATGCATGATTTTCACAAATAGCGCCACCTAGTGGCCATATGTTTTAAAACTGCACAGCATGACACATAGTCCTGAGATATGCACAGTGGTGAGGTTTCATGTTGTTTGGCCAATGGTAAGTCTGTCAAATGGCCAATTATTTCAAATAAAAATTAATTGGCTCATGGCGGCCATGTTTTTTGAGTGATGATGTCATCATTGTGTGTCTTGATATCACTTGGGCCCCTGATGATGCCTGTAAAGTTTTGGCTTGATGTGACTAATGGTTTCTGAGATACAGTTTTTCCCATGTTATAGCGCCCCCTATTGGACAATCGTGGCCAGCTTTGACGTATGACCTCGTAGTCATGTGCTCTAACAACGGTTAAAATTTTATGAAGATCGGTCAAAGCGTTGCTGAGATATGGCTGTTTAAGTAAATTTGGCCACGCCTTGGAGCTATTGATTGACATGTGACAACCAGACTGTATGCAAATCTCAAAATGTTTTTAAGCAACTTTGATAATGAGATTCTCCTGAATATTTTGACACCAAGGTTGTGGTGATCCGATGAAAAACCAGGGACTAGTATAAAAAAGTAGGTTTTACATATTATGCAAATTAGCAAAAAATCTAAGTAGGCGGAGCTTAATGGTTCTTGAGGCTTTTTTGTTTGGCTTGAGCCAAGGAATGCATCAGAAGTGGAATTTTGTTTCTAGGCCCTACGGTTTGGGAGATATGGACCAAAACGCAAAATGGTGCGCTATAGCGCCACCATCAGGCCAATGTGGGTCTCTGTGCTTTTACACGGTCTCGCAAGGAGACTACACCATTCTGCCAAGTTTGGTGTCTCTGGGCCTTACGGTCTAGGCTGCAGTATGCGTTTTATGCGGAGAAAAATAATAATAATAATAAGAAGAAAAAACCCGACAATTACAATAGGTTTCCCACACTACGTGTGTGAACCCTAATAATAATAAAAATCGGAACAAAAACAATAGGGTTCCAGCACCGGTGGTGCTTGGACCCCTAATAATAATAAAAATCGGAACAATTACAATAGGGTTCCAGCACCGGTGGTGCTTGGACCCCTAAATATAGCCGCAAGCGGCGATTGGCGGGTTCACACAAAAAAAGGCAAAAAAGCCCAAAGGGTCTTTTAGACCAACAAATTGGCCTCTTGGCCTCAATAGGCAAAAAGAAGCCCAATAGGTCCTTTAGACCCAAAAGTGAATAGAAGCTGTTTGAGTGGAAAAAATGCATAAGTAAATCAATGTGACAAAACATTCAATTCAACTGAGGCACTAAAGGCCCAAAAGGATCAAAATAATGTGTATTGGCAAAATGATTCAGATCACAGAACTAAATCACATGCTGAGATCAGCTTTGTGTGCGTTTGTGTGGTGTTTCATGTGAGCAATTGTTTTCAGTCAGTTTCGGTGTTTGGCCTCTAGATGGAGCCCAAGTACTATCATACTGATATCTCATTAATCTCAGTAATGCAATGACATTTTGGTGAATTAAAAGGTTCATTTCTGGTCAGGCAGTGCACTTTTTGTTATGAGATGTAATTGCAATGTTATAGACCTCATTGATCTGAATCATACAAGCCCCATTACTTGTCTGTATTCTGCATAACAAGATTGCTGCGTGAGTTTTTATGATTTTTCAGGTTTTTGGGTACTGTAGCGCCTCCGACAGGCCAATTTGAACCAAACTTGGCCTACCTCACAAGGACCTCAGTGTATAAAAGCCTTTCAAATTGGGAGTTGATCACTTACATGTTTCATGAGTTATAGCAATAAAGGTCATTTATGGCATGGCCAGAAGGATATAATGGAAATATTGACCAATCAGACAAATAAAAATGCAACATTTTTTCCATATTTAGTTAACTACAGTGTCTACAGATTATGCCTATGCCATTTTTGCCATCATTGGATCAAATTCCTAGGACTAGTTCTTAAAGAGCTATTTTCAAACAATTGATGAATGTGACAAAAGTATGCATTTTTTAATAGGACTTGTAATTGCAAAGTTGTCAGGTCTACTGCAAGGTATAAAAAGAAACAAGTTGCATGTTCCTAAGTGAAAATTTGGAGGAGTTATTCATGATTTTCACAAACAGCGCCACCTAGTGGCCAAATGTTTCCACACTGCACAGTATGACACATAGTCCTGGGATATGCACAGTGATGAGGTTTCATGTTGATTGGCCAATGGTAAGTCTGTCAAATGGCCAATTAATTCAAATAAAAATTAATTGGCTCATGGCGGCCATGTTTTTTGAGTGATGAGGTCATCATTGTGTGCCTTGATACCACTTGTGCCCCTGATGATGCCTGTAAAGTTTGGGCTTGATGTGACTAATGGTTTCTGAGAAACAAATTTCCCCATGTTATAGCGCCCCCTATTGGACAATCGTGGCCAGCTTTGACCTGTGACCTCTGAGTCATGTGCCCTAACAACTGATAAATTTTCATAAAGATAGGTCAAAGCATTGCTGAGATATAGCTGCTGAAGTCAATTTGGCCACGCCTCAGAGCTATTGATTGACATGTGACAACCAGACTGTATACCAATGTCACAGTTTTGTTGATGTTCCTTGATAATGAGATTCTTGTGAATATTTTGACACCAAGATTGTGGTGATCAGATGAAAAACCAGGGACTAGTATGAAAAAGTAGGTTTTGCATATTATGCAAATTAGCAAAAATCTAAGTAGGCGGAGCTTAATGGTTCTTGAGGCTTTTTTGTTTGGCTTGAGCCAAGGAATCCATCAGAAGTGGAATTTTGTTTCTAGGCCCTACGGGGTGGGAGATATGGACCAAAACGCAAAATGGTGCGCTATAGCGCCACCATCAGGCCAATGTGGGTCTCTGTGCTTAAGCACGGTCCCGCAAACAGACTACACCAGTCTGCCAAGTTTGGTCTCCCTGGGCCTTACGGTTTAGGCTGCAGTATGCGTTTTATGCGGAGAAAAATAATAATAATAAATATAGCCGCAAGCGGCGATTGGCGGGTTCACACAAAAAAAGGCAAAAAAGCCCAAAGGGTCTTTTAGACCAACAAATTGGCCTCTTGGCCTCAATAGGCAAAAAGAAGCCCAATAGGTCCTTTAGACCCAAAAGTGAATAGAAGCTGTTTGAGTGGAAAAAATGCATAAGTAAATCAATGTGACAAAACATTCAATTCAACTGAGGCACTAAAGGCCCAAAAGGATCAAAATAATGTGTATTGGCAAAATGATTCAGATCACAGAACTAAATCACATGCTGAGATCAGCTTTGTGTGCGTTTGTGTGGTGTTTCATGTGAGCAATTGTTTTCAGTCAGTTTCGGTGTTTGGCCACTAGATGGAGCCCAAGTACTATCAGACTGATATCTCATTAATCTCAGTAATGCAATGACATTTTGGTGAATTAAAAGGTTCATTTCTGGTCAGGCAGTGCACTTTTTGTTATGAGATGTAATTGCAATGTTATAGACCTCATTGATCTGAATCATACAAGCCCCATTACTTGTCTGTATTCTGCATAACAAGATTGCTGCGTGAGTTTTTATGATTTCTCAGGTTTTTGGGTACTGTAGCGCCTCCGACAGGCCAATTTGAACCAAACTTGGCCTACCTCACAAGGACCTCAGTCTATAAAAGCCTTTCAAATTGGGAGTTGATCACTTACATGGTTTATGAGTTATAGCAATAAAGGTCATTTATGGCATGGCCAGAAGGATATAATGGAAAAATTGACCAATCAGACAAATAAAAATGCAACATTTTTTCCATATTTAGTTAACTACAGTGTCTACAGATTATGCCTATGCCATTTTTGCCATCATTGGATCAAATTCCTAGGACTAGTTCTTAAAGAGCTATTTTCAAACAATTGATGAATGTGACAAAAGTATGCGTTTTTTAATAGGACTTGTAATTGCAAAGTTGTCAGGTCTACTGCAAGGTATAAAAAGAAACAAGTTGCATGTTCCTAAGTGAAAATTTGGAGGAGTTATGCATGATTTTCACAAATAGCGCCACCTAGTGGCCAAATGTTTCAACACTGCACAGTATGACACATAGTCCTGGGATATGCACAGTGATGAGGTTTCATGTTGATTGGCCAATGGTAAGTCTGTCAAATGGCCAATTAATTCAAATAAAAATTAATTGGCTCATGGCGGCCATGTTTTTTGAGTGATGAGGTCATCATTGTGTGCCTTGATACCACTTGGGCCCCTGATGATGCCTGTAAAGTTTGGGCTTGGTGTGACTAATGGTTTCTGAGAAACAAATTTCCCCATGTTATAGCGCCCCCTATTGGACAATCGTGGCCAGCTTTGACCTGTGGCCTCTGAGTCATGTGCCCTAACAACTGATAAATTTTCATAAAGATAGGTCAAAGCATTGCTGAGATATAGCTGCTGAAGTCAATTTGGCCACGCCTCAGAGCTATTGATTGACATGTGACAACCAGACTGTATATCAATGTCACAGTTTTGTTGATATTCCTTGATAATGAGATTCTTGTGAATATTTTGACACCAAGATTGTGGTGATCAGATGAAAAACCAGGGACTAGTATAAAAAAGTAGGTTTTGCATATTATGCAAATTAGCAAAAAATCTAAGTAGGCGGAGCTTAATGGTTCTTGAGGCTTTTTTGTTTGTCTGGAGCCAAGGAATGCACCTGAAGTGGAATTTTGTTTCTACGACCTACGGGGTGGGAGATATGGACCAAAACGCAAAATGCTGCGCTATAGCGCCACCATCAGGCCAATGTGGGTCTCTGTACTTTAGCATGGTCCCGCAAACAGACTACACCAGTCTGCCAAGTTTGGTCTCCCTGGGCCTTACGGTTTAGGCTGCAGTATGCGTTTTATGCGGAGAAAAATAATAATAATAAGAAGAAAATATAGCCGCAAGCGGCAATTACGGGGTCCAAGCGCAGGGTATGGGCACCATCTGGCACGCCTGAGATGCGTAAGCATGTGTGTGTAATCACTGGGTAGGTATGGGTGAAGCAATGTGTATATGAAACCTATAGGTAGGCCATTGCATGTGTGTGCATGTGTAAGAAAGATGTAGGAGTAATTCAGGAAATTCTAGTATAGCGCCACCTAGTGGTGCAATTCCCGTCATACTTGAGCATGTCTTAGAGAGTGTGTAGATGAACATAATATGTGAGTTTCATGTTGATTGGCATATGATAAGCTTGTGAAATGTGAACTGAAAGCTGATTGGTCGATAGCGGCGGCCATATTGGACATATGATGGTGCAGGTCAAGGACCTGTGTCATAGGTGCATATAGATGATGCGTACCAAGTTTGGAGTTATTTGGCCAATCGGTGTGGGCAGGAGAGTTTTTTGGCCGTTATAGCGCCACCTAGGTGTGCATGTCTGCCAAAATGTATGTACCGGTCTAGACACTTAATAGGTACATGTGTGTGAAATTTGGAGTGAATACATGAAAGTATGCCTGAGATACAGCAGAATATGTGGATTTTTGGCGAAGAAATTTTCTACGCTTGACTTGTGATGCATGTGGCCACGCCCATGTGCAGAAATGTGCACTTTGGCTCCATAACAATTAAAGTTCAGACTCTTGTGAGCGCCTGGATACCACATATGTGCATGTATGTGAAAAATCCAGGGACTAGTACGCGCTCAAAAATGTGTGCAAATTTGCATATTATGCAAATTAGCTCGACATGTAAGGGGCGGAGCATATGGCTTCAATGGAACTTTTTTTAGATGAGCACATGCCTGATCAGGTGAAGTTTACATTTTGTCTCTAGGACATACGGTTTAGGAGAAACACCAGTTTAAACTTTTTCATGCGTTTTTGTGCGCTATAGCGCCACCTATGGTCGGATCGGGCTGGCGTGTTGCGCCTGAGTAGCGGAGAGGAGTACTACAAGTTGGCCAAAGGAGAAGTCTGTAGGTCTTACGGTTTAGGCTGCACAACGAGTTTTAAGGCAGAAAAAAAATTGGCATATGAAAAGCTTGTGAAAGGTGTACTGAAAGCTTATTGGTCGATAGCGGCGGCCATATTGGACATATGATGGTGCAGGTCAAGGACCTGTGTCATAGGTGCATATAGATGATGCGTACCAAGTTTGGAGTTATTTGGCCAATCGGTGTGGGCAGGAGAGTTTTTTGGCCGTTATAGCGCCACCTAGATGTGCATGTCTGCCAAAATGCATGTGCAGGTCTAGACACCCAGTAGGTACATGTGTGTGAAATTTGGTATGAATACGTGAAAGAATGCCTGAGATATAGCAGAATATGTGGATTTTTGGCGAAGGAATTTTCTACGCTTGACTTGTGATGCATGTGGCCACGCCCATGTGCAGAAATGTGCACTTTGGCTCCATAACAATTAAAGTTCAGACTCTTGTGAGCGCCTGGATACCACATATGTGCATGTATGTGAAAAATCCAGGGACTAGTACGCGCTCAAAAATGTGTGCAAATTTGCATATTATGCAAATTAGCTCGACATGTAAGGGGCGGAGCATATGGCTTCAATGGAACTTTTTTTAGATGAGCACATGCCTGATCAGATGAAGTTTACATTTTGTCTCTAGGACATACGGTTTAGGAGAAACACCAGTTTAAACTTTTTCATGCGTTTTTGTGCGCTATAGCGCCACCTAGGGTCGTATCGGGCTGGCGTGTTGCGCCTGAGTAGCGGAGAGGAGTACTACAAGTTGGCCAAAGGAGAAGTCTGTAGGTCTTACGGTTTAGGCTGCACGATGCGTTTTAAGGCAGAAAAAAAATAATAATAATAATAATAAATATAGCCGCAAGCGGCGATTGGCGGGTTCACACAAAAAAAGGCAAAAAAGCCCAAAAGGTCTTTTAGACTAACAAATTGGCCTCTTGGCCTCAACAGGCAAAAAGAAGCCCAATAGGTCCTTTAGACCCAAAAGTGAATAGAAGCTGTTTGAGTGGAAAAAATGCATAAGTAAATCAATGTGACAAAACATTCAATTCAATTGAGGCACTAAAGGCCCAAAAGGATCAAAATAATGTGTATTGGCAAAATGATTCAGATCACAGAACTAAATCACATGCTGAGATCAGCTTTGTGTGCGTTTGTGTGGTGTTTCATGTGAGCAATTGTTTTCAGTCAGTTTCGGTGTTTGGCCACTAGATGGAGCCCAAGTACTATCATACTGATATCTCATTAATCTCAGTAATGCAATGACATTTTGGTGAATTAAAAGGTTCATTTCTGGTCAGGCAGTGCACTTTTTGTTATGAGATGTAATTGCAATGTTATAGACCTCATTGATCTGAATCATACAAGCCCCATTACTTGTCTGTATTCTGCATAACAAGATTGCTGCGTGAGTTTTTATGATTTCTCAGGTTTTTGGGTACTGTAGCGCCTCCGACAGGCCAATTTGAACCAAACTTGGCCTACCTCACAAGGACCTCAGTGTATAAAAGCCTTTCAAATTGGGAGTTGATCACTTACATGGTTTATGAGTTATAGCAATAAAGGTCATTTATGGCATGGCCAGAAGGATATAATGGAAAAATTGACCAATCAGACAAATAAAAATGCAACATTTTTTCCATATTTAGTTAACTACAGTGTCTACAGATTATGCCTATGCCATTTTTGCCATCATTGGATCAAATTCCTAGGACTAGTTCTTAAAGAGCTATTTTCAAACAATTGATGAATGTGACAAAAGTATGCATTTTTTAATAGGACTTGTAATTGCAAAGTTGTCAGGTCTACTGCAAGGTATAAAAAGAAACAAGTTGCATGTTCCTAAGTGAAAATTTGGAGGAGTTATGCATGATTTTCACAAATAGCGCCACCTAGTGGCCAAATGTTTCAACACTGCACAGTATGACACATAGTCCTGGGATATGCACAGTGATGAGGTTTCATGTTGATTGGCCCATGGTAAGTCTGTCAAATGGCCAATTAATTCAAATAAAAATTAATTGGCTCATGGCGGCCATGTTTTTTGAGTGATGAGGTCATCATTGTGTGCCTTGATACCACTTGGGCCCCTGATGATGCCTGTAAAGTTTGGGCTTGATGTGACTAATGGTTTCTGAGAAACAAATTTCCCCATGTTATAGCGCCCCCTATTGGACAATCGTGGCCAGCTTTGACCTGTGACCTCTGAGTCATGTGCCCTAACAACTGATAAATTTTCATAAAGATAGGTCAAAGCATTGCTGAGATATAGCTGCTGAAGTCAATTTGGCCACGCCTCAGAGCTATTGATTGACATGTGACAACCAGACTGTATACCAATGTCACAGTTTTGTTGATGTTCCTTGATAATGAGATTCTTGTGAATATTTTGACACCAAGATTGTGGTGATCAGATGAAAAACCAGGGACTAGTATGAAAAAGTAGGTTTTGCATATTGTGCAAATTAGCAAAAATCTAAGTAGGCGGAGCTTAATGGTTCTTGAGGCTTTTTTGTTTGTCTGGAGCCAAGGAATGCACCTGAAGTGGAATTTTGTTTCTACGACCTACGGGGTGGGAGATATGGACCAAAACGCAAAATGCTGCGCTATAGCGCCACCATCAGGCCAATGTGGGTCTCTGTACTTTAGCACGGTCCCGCAAACAGACTACACCAGTCTGCCAAGTTTGGTCTTCCTGGGCCTTACGGTTTAGGCTGCAGTATGCGTTTTATGCGGAGAAAAATAATAATAAATATAGCCGCAAGCGGCAATGAGCGGGCTCCTCGCAAGTGGCATAGGTACCGACTTGCATGCCTGCGGCGAAGGCATAGTAGATATGGCTAGGCCAGTGTGTATGTGAAACCTATTGGTAGGCCAGTGCATGTGTGTGCATGTGTAATAGAGAGAGAGAGAGGTTTGGTGTGATAATGTTTGTTTTCATCAGTTAGAGCTGTGTATGTGTGTGAGTGATTGCATATAATGGGCAGTCTTAGTTGTCACAGTGAACTTACACTGTCATGTCAGACATGTATGTGCTCAATCTGTGATGCATACACATAAGTAGGTGTATGTGTGTGTGTGTGTGTGAATTAGGTGTTTGTATGTGTTACTCTCTAATGTATGGGTAGGCATGGCTAAGGCAGTGTGTATGTGAAGCTTATATGGAGGCCTGTTTTTTTTGTGAGTGCATGTAAAATAGAGAGAGGGAGGGGGAGACAGAGACCATGGGTTGTTAAGTGTTAGAAGGTTGGGGGAGTGTGGGGGGAGTGGATGAGAGGGGCACTCTACGTGTGTGAGAAGTGAGTGCATGTGAAATAGAGAGAGGGAGGGGGAGACAGAGACATGGGTTGTTAAGTGTTAGAAGGTTGGGGGAGTGGGGGGTGGGGAGTGGATGAGAGGGGCACTCTGCGTCTGCGAGAATGAGAGCGTGCGTGCCTGCAAAGGCTCTCTACCGCTCCTTGCACTGCTGAGTATGGAAATTGAAAATATTCACTGTAGAGTCATTTGTGCACGGATTTAGCTCAAACTTGGCACATATCACCACAATGGTCATGTGAATGTGCATGTCAATTTTCATAAAGATCGGACATACTATGGCGGAGTTATTAAAATATGAATTTGATGTCTTATGATGGTACCATTGTGATGCATATGAAAAATATAAATTTGTGGAAATCTTAGGATTTTTTGCACAACATTTGCATTGCATAGTCTGCTGAGTATATCAAGGTGTGATTTGAGGTGATGGAGTGAAAATCCTAGGAGTAGTGTGGAAAATGGAAATTATACAAATTTGATAATATGTCAAAATCCGTACATTTTTGTAAAGCACTTGCAATTACAAAGTTGTTAAGGATTCTACGTAGAATCATATGAGTCCAAGTTTGTTGTTTTATGTCATACTATGTGGGCGTAATTCAGGAGTTTCTAGTATAGCGCCACCTTGTGGTGCAATTGCCATCATACCCCAGTATGTCTTAGAGGGTGTGCACCTGAACATGCCATGTGAGTTTCAGGTCAATTGACATATGTAAAGCTTGTAAAGCTTGTGAAATTGTATACTGACAGCTAATTGGTCGATGGTGGCGGCCATATTGGACATATGATGGTGCAGACCTAGGACCTGTCTCAGAGGTGCATGTAGATGATGCATACCAAGTTTCGTGTTATTTGGCCAATCGGTGTGTGCAGGAGAGTTTTTTGGCAGTTATAGCGCCCCCTAGGTGTGAATGTGTGCCAAAATGTATGGGCAGGTGTAGACGCCCAACAGGTACATGTATATGAAATTTGGTGTGAATATGTAAAAGTATGCATGAGATACAGCAGAAAATGTGCATTTTTGGCTGTGAAATTTTTGCCCCTTGACTTGTGTGGCATGTGGCCACGCCCATGTGCAGAAATGTGCATTTTTTGTTAAAGATTATTAAAGTTCAGACTCTTCTGAACGTTTTGATACCACATATGTGCATGTATGTGAAAAATCCAGGGACTAGTTAGCTCTCAAAAATGTGTGCGATTTTGCATATTATGCAAATTAGCTCGAAAACGAAGTAGGCGGAGCTTATGGGTTCTTGAGGCTTTTTGGTGGGTTTGGAGACAAGGAACATGTATATGAAAAAAAATTTAATTTAGGACATACGTGGTACTGGCAATTTACTTGAATGCGTTTGCGTGCGCTGTAGCGCCACCTATGGGCGGATTTGGCTGGCGTCTTGCGCCTGAGTAGCGGGAGGGACTACTACCTATTGACCAAGTTTCAAGTCTGTAGGCCTTACGGTTTGGGCTGTGTGAATCGTTTTAAGGCAGAAAAAGAATAATAATAATAAATATAGCCGCAAGCGGCGATTGGCGGGTTCACACAAAAAAAGGCAAAAAAGCCCAAAGGGTCTTTTAGACCAACAAATTGGCCTCTTGGCCTCAATAGGCAAAAAGAAGCCCAATAGGTCCTTTAGACCCAAAAGTGAATAGAAGCTGTTTGAGTGGAAAAAATGCATAAGTAAATCAATGTGACAAAACATTCAATTCAACTGAGGCACTAAAGGCCCAAAAGGATCAAAATAATGTGTATTGGCAAAATGATTCAGATCACAGAACTAAATCACATGCTGAGATCAGCTTTGTGTGCGTTTGTGTGGTGTTTCATGTGAGCAATTGTTTTCAGTCAGTTTCAGTGTTTGGCCACTAGATGGAGCCCAAGTACTATCATACTGATATCTCATTAATCTCAGTAATGCAATGACATTTTGGTGAATTAAAAGGTTCATTTCTGGTCAGGCAGTGCACTTTTTGTTATGAGATGTAATTGCAATGTTATAGACCTCATTGATCTGAATCATACAAGCCCCATTACTTGTCTGTATTCTGCATAACAAGATTGCTGCATGAGTTTTTATGATTTCTCAGGTTTTTGGGTACTGTAGCGCCTCCGACAGGCCAATTTGAACCAAACTTGGCCTACCTCACAGGGACCTCAGTGTATAAAAGCCTTTCAAATTGGGAGTTGATCACTTACATGGTTTATGAGTTATAGCAATAAAGGTCATTTATGGCATGGCCAGAAGGATATAATGGAAAAATTGCCCAATCAGACAAATAAAAATGCAACATTTTTTCCATATTTAGTTAACTACAGTGTCTACAGATTATGCCTATGCCATTTTTGCCATCATTGGATCAAATTCCTAGGACTAGTTCTTAAAGAGCTATTTTCAAACAATTGATGAATGTGACAAAAGTATGCATTTTTTAATAGGACTTGTAATTGCAAAGTTGTCAGGTCTACTGCAAGGTATAAAAAGAAACAAGTTGCATGTTCCTAAGTGAAAATTTGGAGGAGTTATGCATGATTTTCACAAATAGCGCCACCTAGTGGCCAAATGTTTCAACACTGCACAGTATGACACATAGTCCTGGGATATGCACAGTGATGAGGTTTCATGTTGATTGGCCAATGGTAAGTCTGTCAAATGGCCAATTAATTCAAATTAAAATTAATTGGCTCATGGCGGCCATGTTTTTTGAGTGATGATGTCATCATTGTGTGTGTTGATATCACTTGGGCCCCTGATGATGCCTGTAAAGTTTGGGCTTGATGTGACTAATGGTTTCTGAGAAACAGTTTTTCCCATGTTATAGCGCCCCCTATTGGACAATCGTGGCCAGCTTTGACCTCTGACCTTTCAGTCATGTGCTCTAACAACTGATAAATTTTCATGAAGAAAGGTCAAAGCATTGCTGAGATATAGCTACTGAAGTAAATTTGGCCACGCCTCAGAGCTATTGATTGACATGTGACAACCAGACTGTATACCCATGTCACAGTTTTGTTGATATTCCTTGATAATGAGATTCTTGTGAATGTTTTGACACCAAGATTGTGGTGATCAGATGAAAAACCAGGGACTAGTATAAAAAAGAAGGTTTTGCATATTATGCTAATTAGCAAAAAATCTAAGTAGGCGGAGCTTAATCGTTTTTGTACCATTCTTTTTGGCTTGAGCCAAGGAATCCATCAGAAGTGGAATTTTCTTTCTAGGACCTACGGTGTGGGAGATATGGGCCAAAATGCAAAAAACTGCGCTATAGCGCCACCATCAGGCCAATTTAGGCCTCTGTACTTAAGCGTGGTCCTGCAAAGAGACTACACCATCCTGCCAACTTTGGTGTTTCTGGGCCTTACGGTCTAGGCTGCAGTATGCGTTTTATGCGGAGAAAAATAATAATAATAAGAAAAACCCGAGCAATTACAATAGGTTTCCCACACTACGTGTGTGAACCCTAATAAATATAGCCGCAAGCGGCAATGAGCGGGCTCCTCGCAAGTGGCATAGGTACCGACTTGCATGCCTGCGGCGAAGGCATAGTAGATATGGCTAGGCCAGTGTGTATGTGAAACCTATTGGTAGGCCAGTGCATGTGTGTGCATGTGTAATAGAGAGAGAGAGGGGTTTGGTGTGATAATGTTTGTTTTCATCAGTTAGAGCTGTGTATGTGTGTGAGTGATTGCATATAATGGGCAGTCTTAGTTGTCACAGTGAACTCACATGTCTGACATGACAGTGTATGTGCTCAATTTGTGATGCATACACATAAGTAGGTGTATGTGTGTGTGTGTGTGTGTGTGAATTAGGTGTTTATATGTGTTACTCTAATGTATGAGTAGGCATGGCTAAGGCAGTGTGTATGTGAAGCTTATAGGGAGGCCTGTTTTTTCTGTGAGTGCATGTGAAATAGAGAGAGGGAGGGGGAGACAGAGACCATGGGTTGTTAAGTGTTAGAAGGTTGGGGGAGTGTGGGGGGGAGTGGATGAGAGGGGCACTCTGCGTGTGTGAGAAGTGAGTGCATGTGAAATAGAGAGAGGGAGGGGGAGACAGAGACATGGGTTGTTAAGTGTTAGAAGGTTGGGGGAGTGTGGGGGGAGTGGATGAGAGGGGCACTCTGCGTCTGCGAGAATGAGAGCGTGCGTGCCTGCAAAAGGCTCTCTACCGCTCCTTGCACTGCTGAGTATGGAAATTGAAAATATTCACTGTAGAGTCATTTGTGGACGGATTTAGCTCAAACTTGGCACATATCACCTCAATGGTCATGTGAATGTGCATGTCAATTTTCATAAACATAGGACATACTATAGCGGAGTTATTAAAATATGAATTTGATGTGTTATGATGGTACCATTGTGATGCATATGAAAAATATAAATTTGTGGAAATCTTAGGATTTTTTGCACAACATTTGCATTGCATAGTCTGCTGAGTATATCAAGGTGTGATTTGAGGTGATGGAGTGAAAATCCTAGGCGTAGTATGGAAAGTGGAAATTATACATATTTGATAATATATGAAAATCCGTACATTTTTGTAAAGCACTTGCAATTACAAAGTTGTTAAGGATTCTACGTAGAATCATATGAGTCCAAGTTTGTTGTTTTATGTCATACTATGTGGGCGTAATTCAGGAGTTTCTAGTATAGCGCCACCTAGTGGTGCAATTGCCATCATACCCCAGTATGTCTTAGAGGGTGTGCACCTGAACATGCCATGTGAGTTTCAGGTCAATTGACATATGTAAAGCTTGTAAAGCTTGTGAAATTGTATACTGACAGCTAATTGGTCGATGGTGGCGGCCATATTGGACATATGATGGTGCAGACCTAGGACCTGTCTCAGAGGTGCATGTAGATGATGCATACCAAGTTTCGTGTTATTTGGCCAATCGGTGTGTGCAGGAGAGTTTTTTGGCAGTTATAGCGCCCCCTAGGTGTGAATGTGTGCCAAAATGTATGGGCAGGTGTAGACGCCCAACAGGTACATGTATATGAAATTTGGTGTGAATATGTAAAAGTATGCATGAGATACAGCAGAAAATGTGCATTTTTGGCTGTGAAATTTTTGCCCCTTGACTTGTGTGGCATGTGGCCACGCCCATGTGCAGAAATGTGCATTTTTTGTTAAAGATTATTAAAGTTCAGACTCTTCTGAACGTTTTGATACCACATATGTGCATGTATGTGAAAAATCCAGGGACTAGTTAGCTCTCAAAAATGTGTGCGATTTTGCATATTATGCAAATTAGCTCGAAAACGAAGTAGGCGGAGCTTATGGGTTCTTGAGGCTTTTTGGTAGGTTTGGAGACAAGGAACATGTATATGAAAAAATTTTTAATTTAGGACATACGTGGTACTGGCAATTTACTTGAATGCGTTTGCGTGCGCTGTAGCGCCACCTATGGGCGGATTTGGCTGGCGTCTTGCGCCTGAGTAGCGGGAGGGACTACTACCTATTGACCAAGTTTCAAGTCTGTAGGCCTTACGGTTTGGGCTGTGCGATCCGTTTTAAGGCAGAAAAAGAATAATAATAATAAGGAGAAAAATCCTAACAATTACAATAGGCCTCCAGCACCTTTGGTGCTCGGAGCCCTAATAATAAGAAAGAAGAAAAAACCTAACAATAACAATAGGTTTCCCACACTACGTGTGTGAACCCTAATAATAATAATAATAATAATAATAATAAAAATCGGAACAATTACAATAGGGTTCCAGCACCGGTGGTGCTTGGACCCCTAATAATAAAAATCGGAACAAAAACAATAGGGTTCCAGCACCGGTGGTGCTTGGACCCCTAAATATAGCCGCAAGCGGCGATTACGGGGTCCAAGCTGAGGTTTGGCAAGATTTTGCACCCACTGGCACAACATTATGTAAAGCTTTATGAAATGTACATGATAGTATATGAAGCACGTTCGTGAATGAAGTACCTGCTCAAAAAACAGAATCGAAATGGCAGCTTTTTAAACTTATGGTGGAATACTGCCCAACATGGGATTCGAACCCCCGTTGTCCACGTGCATTGTGGCAGGGAGCACATTGCTCTACCCATTGAGCTAATGGGTCTGACTGGAATAGGCTCAACTCTAACTCTTTTGAGGAAAAGAATGACCTTTGATCTGCATGCATGTTCTGCATAGAAAATGAAAATATTCACAGTACAACCATTTGTGGATGGATTTGGCACAAACTTGGCAGATATCACCTCAGTTGTCTTCTGAATGTGTCTGTCCATTTTCATAATAATCAGACATTATATAGGGGAGTTTTTGAAATATGCAGTTCATATGTCATGACGGTACCATTGTGATGCATATGAAAAATATTAAATTGCAAGAATCTTAGAATTTGTTCCACCAGTTTTGTATTTCACATGCTGCTGGATATTATAATATGTGATTTGAGGTGATGGAGTGAAAATCCTAGGACTAGTACGAAAAGTGTAAATTATATGTATTGGATTATACACAAAAATCTGTACTTTTTTGCAAAGCACTTGCAATTACAAAGTTGTTAGTGATTTTGCATAGAATCATATGAGATCATGATTGTCCTTCTACATGAAAGCATGGAGGGCAGGAGAGTTTTTTGGCCGTTATAGCGCCACCTAGGTGTGCATGTCTGCCAAAATGTATGTGCCGGTCTAGACACCCAATAGGTACATGTGTGTGAAATTTGGAGTGAATACATGAAAGTATGCCTGAGATACAGCAGAATATGTGGCTTTTTGGCGAAGGAATTTTCGACGCTTGACTTCTGATGCATGTGGCCACGCCCATGTGCAGAAATGTGCACTTTGGCTCCATAACTATTAAAGTTCAGACTCTTGTGAGCGCCTGGATACCACATATGTGCATGTATGTGAAAAATCCAGGGACTAGTACGCGCTCAAAAATGTGTGGGTATTTGCATATTATGCAAATTAGCTCGACATGTAAGGGGCGGAGCATATAGCTTCAATGGAACTTTTTTTAGATGAGCTCATGCCTGATCAGATGCAGTTTGAATTTTATCTCTAGGACATACGGTGTAGGAGAAACACCTGTGTAAACTTTTTCATGCGATTTTGTGCGCTATAGCGCCACCTATGGTCGGATCGGGCTGGCGTGTTGCGCCTGAGTAGCGGAGAGGAGTACTACAAGTTGGCCAAAGGAGAAGTCTGTAGGTCTTACGGTTTAGGCTGCACAACGCGTTTTAGCGGAGAAAAAGAATAATAATAATAATAATAATAAATATAGCCGCAAGCGGCGATTGGCGGGTTCACACACAAAAAGGCAAAAAAGCCCAAAGGGTCTTTTAGACCAACAAATTGGCCTCTTGGCCTCAATAGGCAAAAAGAAGCCCAATAGGTCCTTTAGACCCAAAAGTGAATAGAAGCTGTTTGAGTGGAAAAAATGCATAAGTAAATCAATGTGACAAAACATTCAATTCAACTGAGGCACTAAAGGCCCAAAAGGATCAAAATAATGTGTATTGGCAAAATGATTCAGATCACAGAACTAAATCACATGCTGAGATCAGCTTTGTGTGCGTTTGTGTGGTGTTTCATGTGAGCAATTGTTTTCAGTCAGTTTCGGTGTTTGGCCACTAGATGGAGCCCAAGTACTATCATACTGATATCTCATTAATCTCAGTAATGCAATGACATTTTGGTGAATTAAAAGGTTCATTTCTGGTCAGGCAGTGCACTTTTTGTTATGAGATGTAATTGCAATGTTATAGATCTCATTGATCTGAATCATACAAGACCAATTACTTGTCTGTATTCTTTATAACAAGATTGCAGCCTGAGTTTTTATGATTTTCTAGGTTTTTGGGTACTGTAGCGCCTCCGACAGGCCAATTTGAAACAAACGTGGCCTACCTCACAAGGACCTCAGTGTATAAAAGCCTTTCAAATTGGGAGTTGATCACTTACATGGTTTATGAGTTATAGCAATAAAGGTCATTTATGGCATGGCCAGAAGGATATAATGGAAAAATTGACCAATCAGACAAATAAAAATGCAACATTTTTTCCATATTTATTTAACTACAGTGTCTACAGATTATGCCTATGCCATTTTTGCCATCATTGGATCAAATTCCTAGGACTAGTTCTTAAAGAGCTATTTTCAAACAATTGATGAATGTGACAAAAGTATGCATTTTTTAATAGGACTTGTAATTGCAAAGTTGTCAGGTCTACTGCAAGGTATAAAAAGAAACAAGTTGCATGTTCCTAAGTGAAAATTTAGAGGAGTTATGCATGATTTTCACAAATAGCGCCACCTAGTGGCCAAATGTTTCAACACTGCACAGTATGACACATAGTCCTGGGATATGCACAGTGATGAGGTTTCATGTTGATTGGCCAATGGTAAGTCTGTCAAATGGCCAATTAATTCAAATAAAAATTAATTGGCTCATGGCGGCCATGTTTTTTGAGTGATGAGGTCATCATTGTGTGCCTTGATACCACTTGGGCCCCTGATGATGCCTGTAAAGTTTGGGCTTGATGTGACTAATGGTTTCTGAGAAACAAATTTCCCCATGTTATAGCGCCCCCTATTGGACAATCGTGGCCAGCTTTGACCTGTGACCTCTGAGTCATGTGCCCTAACAACTGATAAATTTTCATAAAGATAGGTCAAAGCATTGCTGAGATATAGCTGCTGAAGTCAATTTGGCCACGCCTCAGAGCTATTGATTGACATGTGACAACCAGACTGTATACCAATGTCACAGTTTTGTTGATGTTCCTTGATAATGAGATTCTTGTGAATATTTTGACACCAAGATTGTGGTGATCAGATGAAAAACCAGGGACTAGTATAAAAAAGTAGGTTTTGCATATTATGCAAATTAGCAAAAAATCTAAGTAGGCGGAGCTTAATGGTTCTTGAGGCTTTTTTGTTTGTCTGGAGCCAAGGAATGCACCTGAAGTGGAATTTTGTTTCTAGGACCTACGGGGTGGGAGATATGAACCCAAACGCAAAATGCTGCGCTATAGCGCCACCATGAGGCCAATTTGGGTGTCTGTACTTAAGCACGGTCCCGCAAACAGACTACACCAGTCTGCCAAGTTTGGTCTCCCTGGGCCTTACGGTTTAGGCTGCAGTATGCGTTTTATGCGGAGAAAAATAATAATAATAAGAAGAAAAAAAAAAAAGAAGAAAAATTCGAGCAATTACAATAGGTTTCCCACACTACGTGTGTGAACCCTAATAAGAAGAAAAAAAAGAAGAAAAATTCGAGCAATTACAATAGGTTTCCCACACTACGTGTGTGAACCCTAATAATAATAATAATCGGAACAAAACCAATAGGGTTCCAGCACCGCTGGTGCTTGGACCCCTAAATATCAGTTAGTGTGTTGGAAATGGCTAGAGAAATGTATATATGAAGCATATAGGAAGTCCTATGTGAGGGTGTGTGGAAAAAAGAGGCTAAATATCTGTATATTAGTCACTGGGTAATTGGTAGTAATGGCTAGAATTAGTGTGTATGTGAAACCTATAGGCCAGAGAGGTCTTTGTTTTTGTGAGTGCATGTGAAGGAGAGAGAGGGGGAGGGAGAGCCCAAGGGTTGTAAAGTGTTAGAAGCATGGGGGAGTGGAGGAGGGGGGCAGCGTGTGTGAGAACGTGCGTGTCTTAGCAGCTGTCTATGCCTCCCTGCACTGGTCAGTATGGAAAATGAAAATATTCACTGTAGAGCTTTTTGTGGACGGATTTAGCTCAAACTTGGCACACAGCACCACAATGGCCTTGTGAATGTGGATGTCAATTTTCATAACAATCAGACATACTATGGCATAGTTATTGAACTGTGAATTTGATGTGTTACGATGGTAACATTGTGATGCATATGAAAAATATTAATTTGTGAAAACCTTAGGATTTTCTTGCTAATCTTAGCATTTCAGAGTCTGCTGAGTATTACAAGGTGTGATTTAAAGGTAATGGAGTTAAAATGCTAGGACTAGTATGAAAATGACAAGTTATATATATTTGATAATAGTGAAAAAGTGGTACATTTTTGCAAAACACATGTAATTAGAAAGTTGCTAGGAATTCTGCATACAATCATATGAGTGCAAGCATTTCTTGATAAGTGAAAATATGTAGGAGAAATTCTGGATTTTCTAGTATAGCGCCACCTAGTGGTGCAATTCCCTTCTAACATGAGTATGTCTTAGAGGGTGTGTACATGAACATACCATGTCAGTTTCATGTGTATGAACCTATGGTAAGTCTGTCAAATGGCCAATTAATTCAAATAAAAATTAATTAGCTCATGGTGGCCATGTTTTTTGAGTGATGATGTCATCCATGTGTGCCTTGATACCACTTGGGCCCCTGATGATGCGAGTAAAGTTTTGGCTTGATGTGACTAATGGTTTCTGAGATACAGTTTTTCCCATGTTATAGCGCCCCCTATTGGACAATCATGGCCAGCTTTGACCTGTGACCTTTGAATCATGTGCTCTAACAACTGATAAATTTCCATGAAGACTGGTCAAAGCATTGCTGAGATATAGCTGCTGAAGTCAATTTGGCCACGCCTCAGAGCTATTGATTGACATGTGACAACCAGACTGTATACCCATGTCACAGTTTTGTTGATATTCCTTGATAATGAGATTCTTGTGAATATTTTGACACCAAGATTGTGGTGATCAGATGAAAAACCAGGGACTAGTATAAAAAAGTAGGTTTTGCATATTATGCAAATTAGCAAAAAATCTAAGTAGGCGGAGCTTAATGGTTCTTGAGGCTTTTTTGTTTGTCTGGAGCCAAGGAATGCACCTGAAGTGGAATTTTGTTTCTAGGACCTTCGGGGTGGGAGATATGAACCCAAACGCAAAATGCTGCGCTATAGCGCCACCATCAGGCCAATTTGGGTGTCTGTACTTTAGCACGGTCCCGCAAACAGACTACACCAGTCTGCCAAGTTTGGTCTCCCTGGGCCTTACGGTCTAGGCTGCAGTATGCGTTTTATCCGGAGAAAAATAATAATAAGAAATATAGCCGCAAGCGGCGATTGGCGGGTTCACACAAAAAAAGGCAAAAAAGCCTAAAGGGTCTTTTAGACAAACAAATTGGCCTCTTGGCCTCAATAGGCAAAAAGAAGCCCAATAGGTCCTTTAGACCCAAAAGTGATAGAAGCTGTTTGAGTGGAAATAAAATGCATAAGTAAATCAATGTGACAAAACATTCAATTCAACTGAGGCACTAAAGGCCCAAAAGGATCAAAATAATGTGTATTGGCAAAATGATTCAGATCACAGAACTAAATCACAATGCTGAGGTCAGCTTTGTGTGCGTTTGTGTGGTGTTTCATGTGAGCAATTGTTTTCAGTCAGTTTCGGTGTTTGGCCACTAGATGGAGCCCAAGTACTATCATACTGATATCTCATTAATCTCAGTAATGCAATGACATTTTGGTGAATTAAAAGGTTCATTTCTGGTCAGGCAGTGCACTTTTTGTTATGAGATGTAATTGCAATGTTATAGACCTCATTGATCTGAATCATACAAGCCCAATTACTTGTCTGTATTCTGCATAACAAGATTGCTGCGTGAGTTTTTATGATTTCTCAGGTTTTTGGGTACTGTAGCGCCTCTGACAGGCCAATTTGAACCAAACTTGGCCTACCTCACAAGGACCTCAGTCTATAAAAGCCTTTCAAATTGGGAGTTGATCACTTACATGGTTTATGAGTTATAGCAATAAAGGTCATTTATGGCATGGCCAGAAGGATATAATGGAAAAATTGACCAATCAGACAAATAAAAATGCAACATTTTTTCCTTATTTAGTTAACTACAGTGTCTACAGATTATGCCTATGCCATTTTTGCCATCATTGGATCAAATTCCTAGGACTAGTTCTTAAAGAGCTATTTTCAAACAATTGATGAATGTGACAAAAGTATGCATTTTTTAATAGGACTTGTAATTGCAAAGTTGTCAGGTCTACTGCAAGGTATAAAATGAAACAAGTTGCATGTTCCTAAGTGAAAATTTGGAGGAGTTATGTATGATTTTCACAAATAGCGCCACCTAGTGGCCAAATGTTTCAACACTGCACAGTATGACACATAGTCCTGGGATATGTACAGTGATGAGGTTTGATGTTGATTGGCCAATGGTAAGTCTGTCAAATGGCCAATTAATTCAAATAAAAATTAATTGGCTCATGGCGGCCATGTTTTTTGAGTGATGAGGTCATCATTGTGTGCCTTGATACCACTTGGGCCCCTGATGATGCCTGTAAAGTTTGGGCTTGATGTGACTAATGGTTTCTGAGAAACAAATTTCCCCATGTTATAGCGCCCCCTATTGGACAATCGTGGCCAGCTTTGACCTGTGACCTCTGAGTCATGTGCCCTAACAACTGATAAATTTTCATAAAGATAGGTCAAAGCATTGCTGAGATATAGCTGCTGAAGTCAATTTGGCCACGCCTCAGAGCTATTGATTGACATGTGACAACCAGACGGTATACCAATGTCACAGTTTTGTTGATGTTCCTTGATAATGAGATTCTTGTGAATATTTTGACACCAAGATTGTGGTGATCAGATGAAAAACCAGGGACTAGTATAAAAAAGTAGGTTTTGCATATTATGCAAATTAGCAAAAAATCTAAGTAGGCGGAGCTTAATGGTTCTTGAGGCTTTTTTGTTTGTCTGGAGCCAAGGAATGCACCTGAAGTGGAATTTTGTTTCTACGACCTACGGGGTGGGAGATATGAACCCAAATGCAAAATGCTGCGCTATAGCGCCACCATCAGGCCAATTTGGGTGTCTGTACTTAAGCACGGTCCCGCAAACAGACTACACCAGTCTGCCAAGTTTGGTCTCCCTGGGCCTTACGGTCTAGGCTGCAGTATGCGTTTTATGCGGAGAAAAATAATAATAATAATAAGAAAGAAAAATCCGAGCAATAACAATAGGTTTCCCACACTATGTGTGTGAACCCTAATAATCGGAACAATTACAATAGGGTTCCAGCACCGCTGGTGCTTGGACCCCTAAATATAGCCGCAAGCGGCAATTACGGGGTCCAAGCTGAGGTTTGGCAAGATTTGCGCACCCACTGGTACATCACGTAAAGGTATTTGAAATGTATATGAAAGTATATGAAGCACGTTCGTGAATGAAGTGCCTGCTAAAAAAACAGAATCTAAATTGCAGCTTTTTAAACTTATGGTGGTGTGCTGCCCGACGCGGGATTCGAACCGCCATTGTCCACATGCATTGTGGCTGGGAGCACCTTGCTCTACCCATTGAGCTAATGGGCCTGACCTGATTACAGGCTCAACTCTAGCTCTTTTGAGGAAAAGAATGACCTTTGCATCAGCATGCATGTTCAGCATGGAAAATGAAAATATTCACAGTACAACCATTTGTGGTGGTTTGTACCAAGTTTGGAGTTATTTGGGCAATCGGTGTGGGCAGGAGAGTTTTTTGGCCGTTATAGCGCCACCTAGGTGTGCATGTCTGCCAAAATGTATGTGCAGGTCTAGACACCCAATAGGTACATGTGTGTGAAATTTGGAGTGAATACGTGAAAGCATGCCTGAGATACAGCAGATTATGTGGATTTTTGGCGAAGAATTTTTTTACCTTTGACTTGTGAGGCATGTGGCCACGCCCATGTGTGGAAATGTGCACTTTTGCTCTGCTAGAATCAAAGTTCAGACTCTTCTGAACATTTTGATACCACATATGTGCATGTATGTGAAAAATCCAGGGACTAGTTCGCGCTCAAAAATGTGTGTGTATTTGCATATTATGCAAATTAGCTCGAAATGTAAGGGGCGGAGCTAATGGCTTCAAATTAATTTTTTGTAGAATGGAAGATGACTGATCAGATGCAATTGGAATTTTTTGTTTATGACATACGGTGTAGGCGTGACAATTTTTTGCGCTCTATAGCGCCACCTATGGGCGGATCGAGCTGGCGTGTTGCGCCTGAGTAGCAGAGAGGAGTACTACAAGTTGGCCAAAGGAGAAATCTGTAGGTGTTACGGATTAGGCTGCACGATGCATTTTAGCGAACTGAAAGCTGATTGGTCGATAGCGGCGGCCATATTGGACATATGATGGTGCAGGTCAAGGACCTGTGCCGTAGGTGCATATAGATGATGCGCACCAAGTTTGGAGTTATTTGGCCAATCGGTGTGGGCAGGAGAGTTTTTTGGCCGTTATAGCGCCACCTAGGTGTGCATGTCTGCCAAAATGTATGTGCAGGTCTAGACACCCAATAGGTGCATGTATGTGAAATTTGGTGTGAATACGTGAAAGCATGCCTGAGATATAGCAGAATATGTGTATTTTTGGCGAAGGATTTTTTGACCTTTGACTTGTGAGGTATGTGGCCACGCCCATGTGCAGAAATGTGCACTTTTGCTCTGCTAGAATCAAAGTTCAGACTCTTGTGAGCGCCTGGATACCACATATGTGCATGTATGTGAAAAATCCAGGGACTAGTTCGCGCTCAAAAATGTGTGCGTATTTGCATGTTATGCAAATTAGCTCGACATGTAAGGGGCGGAGCATATGGCTTCAATGAAACTTTTTTTAGATGAGCCCATGCCTGATCAGATGAAGTTTACATTTTGTCTCTAGCACATACGGTTTAGGAGAAACACCTGTTTAAACTTTTTCATGCGTTTGTGTGCGCTATAGCGCCACCTATGGTCGGATCGGGCTGGCGTGTTGCGCCTGAGTAGCGGAGAGGAGTACTACAAGTTGGCCAAAGGAGAAGTCTGTAGGTCTTACGGTTTAGGCTGCACAACGCGTTTTAGCGGAGAAAAAGAATAATAATAATAATAATAATAATAATAATAATAATCGGAACAAATACAATAGGGTTCCAGCACCACTGGTGCTTGGACCCCTAATAATAATAAATATAGCCGCAAGCGGCAATTACGGGGTCCAAGCACAGGGTATGGGCAGCATCTGGCACGCCTGAGATGCGTAAGCATGTGTGTGTAATCACTGGGTAGGTATGGGTGAAGCAATGTGTATATGAAACCTATAGGTAGGCCATTGCATGTGTGTGCATGTGTAAGAAAGATGTAGGGGTAATTCAGGAAATTCTAGTATAGCGCCACCTAGTGGTGCAATTCCCGTCATACTTGAGTATGTCTTAGAGGGTGTGTAGATGAACATAATATGTGAGTTTCATGTTGATTGGCTTATGATAAGCTTGTGAAATGTGAACTGAAAGCTGATTGGTCGATAGCGGCGGCCATATTGGACATATGATGGTGCAGGTCAAGGACCTGTGTCATAGGTGCATATAGATGATGCGTACCAAGTTTGGAGTTAATTGGCCAATCGGTGTGGGCAGGAGAGTTTTTTGGCCGTTATAGCGCCACCTAGGTGTGCATGTCTGCCAAAATGTATGTACCGGTCTAGACACCCAATAGGTACATGTGTGTGAAATTTGGAGTGAATACATGAAAGTATGCCTGAGATACAGCAGAATATGTGGATTTTTGGCGAAGGAATTTTCTACGCTTGACTTGTGATGCATGTGGCCACGCCCATGTGCAGAAATGTGCACTTTGGCTCCATAACAATTAAAGTTCAGACTCTTGTGAGCGCCTGGATACCACATATGTGCATGTATGTGAAAAATCCAGGGACTAGTACGCGCTCAAAAATTTGTGCAAATTTGCATATTATGCAAATTAGCTCGACATGTAAGGGGCGGAGCATATGGCTTCAATGGAACTTTTTTTAGATGAGCACATGCCTGATCAGGTGAAGTTTACATTTTGTCTCTAGGACATACGGTTTAGGAGAAACACCAGTTTAAACTTTTTCATGCGTTTTTGTGCGCTATAGCGCCACCTATGGTCGGATCGGGCTGGCGCGTTGCGCCTGAGTAGCGGAGAGGAGTAATACAAGTTGGCCAAAGGAGAAGTCTGTAGGTCTTACGGTTTAGGCTGCACAACGCGTTTTAAGGCAGAAAAAAAATTGGCATATGAAAAGCTTGTGAAAGGTGTACTGAAAGCTGATTGGTCGATAGCGGCGGCCATATTGGACATATGATGGTGCAGATCAAGGACCTGTGTCATAGGTGCATATAGATGATGCGTACCAAGTTTGGAGTTATTTGGCCAATCGGTGTGGGCAGGAGAGTTTTTTGGCCGTTATAGCGCCACCTAGGTGTGCATGTCTGCCAAAATGCATGTGCAGGTCTAGACACCCAATAGGTACATGTGTGTGAAATTTGGAGTGAATACATGAAAGTATGCCTGAGATACAGCAGAATATGTGGATTTTTGGCGAAGGAATTTTCGACGCTTGACTTGTGATGCATGTGGCCACGCCCATGTGCAGAAATGTGCACTTTGGCTCCATAACTTTTAAAGTTCAGACTCTTCTGAACGTTTTGATATCACATATGTGCATGTATGTGAAAAATCCAGGGACTAGTACGCGCTCAAAAATGTGTGCAAATTTGCATATTATGCAAATTAGCTCGACATGTAAGGGGCGGAGCTTATGGGTTCAAATGTATTTTTTGTAGAATGGAAGATGACTGATCAGATGCAATTGGAATTTTTTGTTTATGACATACGGTGTAGGCGTGACAATTTTTTGCGCTCTATAGCGCCACCTATGGTCGGATCGGGCTGGCGTGTTGCGCCTGAGTAGCGGAGAGGAGTACTACAAGTTGGCCAAAGGAGAAGTCTGTAGGTGTTACGGTTTGGTCTGCACAACGCGTTTTAGGGCAGAAAAAGAAGAATAATAATAAATATAGCCGCAAGCGGCAATTACGGGGTCCAAGCACAGGGTATGGGCACCATCTGGCACGCCTGAGATGCGTAAGCATGTGTGTGTAATCACTGGGTAGGTATGGGTGAAGCAATGTGTATATGAAACCTATAGGTAGGCCATTGCATGTGTGTGCATGTGTAAGAAAGATGTAGGGGTAATTCAGGAAATTCTAGTATAGCGCCACCTAGTGGTGCAATTCCCGTCATACTTGAGTATGTCTTAGAGGGTGTGTAGATGAACATAATATGTGAGTTTCATGTTGATTGGCTTATGATAAGCTTGTGAAATGTGAACTGAAAGCTGATTGGTCGATAGCGGCGGCCATATTGTACATATGATGGTGCAGGTCAAGGACCTGTGTCATAGGTGCATATAGATGATGCGTACCAAGTTTGGAGTTATTTGGCCAATCGGTGTGGGCAGGAGAGTTTTTTGGCCGTTATAGCGCCACCTAGGTGTGCATGTCTGCCAAAATGTATGTACCGGTCTAGACACCCAATAGGTACATGTGTGTGAAATTTGGAGTGAATACATGAAAGTATGCCTGAGATACAGCAGAATATGTGGATTTTTGGCGAAGGAATTTTCTACGCTTGACTTGTGATGCATGTGGCCACACCCATGTGCAGAAATGTGCACTTTGGCTCCATAACAATTAAAGTTCAGACTCTTGTGAGCGCCTGGATACCACATATGTGCATGTATGTGAAAAATCCAGGGACTAGTACGCGCTCAAAAATTTGTGCAAATTTGCATATTATGCAAATTAGCTCGACATGTAAGGGGCGGAGCATATGGCTTCAATGGAACTTTTTTTAGATGAGCACATGCCTGATCAGGTGAAGTTTACATTTTGTCTCTAGGACATACGGTTTAGGAGAAACACCAGTTTAAACTTTTTCATGCGTTTTTGTGCACTATAGCGCCACCTATGGTCGGATCGGGCTGGCGTGTTGCGCCTGAGTAGCGGAGAGGAGTACTACAAGTTGGCCAAAGGAGAAGTCTGTAGGTCTTACGGTTTAGGCTGCACAACGCGTTTTAAGGCAGAAAAAAAATTGGCATATGCAAAGCTTGTGAAAGGTGTACTGAAAGCTGATTGGTCGATAGCGGCGGCCATATTGGACATATGATGGTGCAGATCAAGGACCTGTGTCATAGGTGCATATAGATGATGCGTACCAAGTTTGGAGTTATTTGGCCAATCGGTGTGGGCAGGAGAGTTTTTTGGCCGTTATAGCGCCACCTAGGTGTGCATGTCTGCCAAAATGCATGTGCAGGTCTAGACACCCAATAGGTACATGTATGTGAAATTTGGTATGAATACGTGAAAGAATGCCTGAGATATAGCAAAATATGTGCATTTTTGGCGAAGGAATTTTCTACGCTTGACTTGTGATGCATGTGGCCACGCCCATGTGCAGAAATGTGCACTTTGGCTCCATAATAATTAAAGTTCAGACTCTTCTGAGCGCCTGGATATCACATATGTGCATGTATGTGAAAAATCCAGGGACTAGTACGCGCTCAAAAATGTGTGCAAATTTGCATATTATGCAAATTAGCTCGACATGTAAGGGGCGGAGCATATAGCTTCAATGGAACTTTTTTTAGATGAGCTCATGCCTGATCAGATGCAGTTTGAATTTTATCTCTAGGACATACGGTGTAGGAGAAACACCTGTGTAAACTTTTTCATGCGTTTTTGTGCGCTATAGCGCCACCTATGGTCGGATCGGGCTGGCGTGTTGCGCCTGAGTAGCGGAGAGGAGTACTACAAGTTGGCCAAAGGAGAAGTCTGTAGGACTTACGGTTTAGGCTGCACGACGCGTTTTAGCGGAGAAAAAGAATAATAATAATAAATATAGCCGCAAGCGGCGATTGGCGGGTTCACACAAAAAAAGGCAAAAAAGCCCAAAGGGTCTTTTAGACAAACAAATTGGCCTCTTGGCCTCAATAGGCAAAAAGAAGCCCAATAGGTCCTTTAGACCCAAAAGTTAATAGAAGCTGTTTGAGTGGAAAAAATGCATAAGTAAATCAATGTGACAAAACATTCAATTCAACTGAGGCACTAAAGGCCCAAAAGGATCAAAATAATGTGTATTGGCAAAATGATTCAGATCACAGAACTAAATCACATGCTGAGGTCAGCTTTGTGTGCGTTTGTGTGGTGTTTCGTGTGAGCAATTGTTTTCAGTCAGTTTCGGTGTTTGGCCACTAGATGGAGCCCAAGTACTATCATACTGATATCTCATTAATCTCAGTAATGCAATGACATTTTGGTGAATTAAAAGGTTCATTTCTGGTCAGGCAGTGCACTTTTTGTTATGAGATGTAATTGCAATGTTATAGACCTCATTGATCTGAATCATACAAGCCCCATTACTTGTCTGTATTCTGCATAACAAGATTGCTGCGTGAGTTTTTATGATTTCTCAGGTTTTTGGGTACTGTAGTGCCTCCGACAGGCCAATGTGAACCACACTTGGCCTACCTCACAAGGACCTCAGTCTATAAAAGCCTTTCAAATTGGGAGTTGATCACTTACATGGTTTATGAGTTATAGCAATAAAGGTCATTTATGGCATGGCCAGAAGGATATAATGGAAAAATTGACCAATCAGACAAATAAAAATGCAACATTTTTTCCTTATTTAGTTAACTACAGTGTCTACAGATTATGCCTATGCCATTTTTGCCATCATTGGATCAAATTCCTAGGACTAGTTCTTAAAGAGCTATTTTCAAACAATTGATGAATGTGACAAAAGTATGCATTTTTTAATAGGACTTGTAATTGCAAAGTTGTCAGGTCTACTGCAAGGTATAAAAAGAAACAAGTTGCATGTTCCTAAGTGAAAATTTGGAGGAGTTATGCATGATTTTCACAAACAGCGCCACCTAGTGGCCAAATGTTTCAACACTGCACAGTATGACACATAGTCCTGGGATATGCACAGTGATGAGGTTTCATGTTGATTGGCCAATGGTAAGTCTGTCAAATGGCCAATTAATTCAAATAAAAATTAATTGGCTCATGGCGGCCATGTTTTTTGAGTGATGAGGTCATCATTGTGTGCCTTGATACCACTTGGGCCCCTGATGATGCCTGTAAAGTTTGGGCTTGATGTGACTAATGGTTTCTGAGAAACAAATTTCCCCATGTTATAGCGCCCCCTATTGGACAATCGTGGCCAGCTTTGACCTGTGACCTCTGAGTCATGTGCCCTAACAACTGATAAATTTTCATAAAGATAGGTCAAAGCATTGCTGAGATATAGCTGCTGAAGTCAATTTGGCCACGCCTCAGAGCTATTGATTGACATGTGACAACCAGACTGTATACCAATGTCACAGTTTTGTTGATGTTCCTTGATAATGAGATTCTTGTGAATATTTTGACACCAAGATTGTGGTGATCAGATGAAAAACCAGGGACTAGTATGAAAAAGTAGGTTTTGCATATTATGCAAATTAGCAAAAAATCTAAGTAGGCGGAGCTTAATGGTTCTTGAGGCTTTTTTGTTTGTCTGGAGCCAAGGAATGCACCTGAAGTGGAATTTTGTTTCTACGACCTACGGGGTGGGAGATATGGACCAAAACGCAAAATGCTGCGCTATAGCGCCACCATCAGGCCAATGTGGGTCTCTGTACTTTAGCACGGTCCCGCAAACAGACTACACCAGTCTGCCAAGTTTGGTCTTCCTGGGCCTTACGGTTTAGGCTGCAGTATGCGTTTTATCCGGAGAAAAATAATAATAATAATAAGAAGAAAAAAAAAAAAGAAGAAAAATTCGAGCAATTACAATAGGTTTCCCACACTACGTGTGTGAACCCTAAATATAGCCGCAAGCGGCGATTGGCGGGTTCACACAAAAAAGGCAAAAAAGCCCAAAAGGTCTTTTAGACTAACAAATTGGCCTCTTGGCCTCAATAGGCAAAAAGAAGCCCATTAGGTCCTTTATACCCAAAAGTGAATAGAAGCTGTTTGAGTGGAAAAAATGCACAAATAAATCAATGTGACAAAACATTCAATTCAACTGAGGCACTAAAGGCCCAAAAGGATCACAATAATGTGTACTGGGAAATTGAGTCAGATCAAAAAGCTAAACCACATGCTGAGATCAGCTTTGTGTGTGTTTGTGTGGTATTTCATGTGAGCAATATTTTCAGTCAGTTCTGGAATATGGCCACTAGATGGAGGCCAAGTACTACCATACTGATATCTCATTAATCTCAGTAATGAAATAGGACATTTTGGTGAAATAAAAGGTTCATTTCTGGTCAGGCAGTGCACTTTTTGTTATGAGATGTAATTGCAAAGTTATAGACCTCATTGATCTGAATCATACAAGCCCCATTACTTGTCTGTATTCTGCATAACAACATTCCTGCATGAGTTTTTATGATTTCTTAGGTTTTTGGGTACTGTAGCGCCCCCGACAGGCCAATTTAAACCAACCTTGGCATACCTCAGAAGGACCTCAGGCTATAAAAGGCTGTCAAATTGGGAGTAGATTGCATACATGGTTTATGAGTTATAGCAATATAGGTCATTTATGGCATGGCCAGAAGGATATAATGGAAAAATGGACCTGCCTGAATATTTAAAAATCCAACATTTAAAAAAAAAATTTTTACCTCCAGAGTCTACAGATTATGCTCATATCATTTTTTCCATAATTGCATCAAATTCCTAGGACTAATTCCAAAAGAGCTATTTTCAAACAATTGATGAATGTGACAAAAGTATGCATTTTTTAATAGGACTTGTAATTGCAAAGTTGTCAGGTCTACTGCAAGGACTCAAAAGAATCAAGCGGCATTTTCCTAAGTGAAAATTTGGAGGAGTTATGCATGATTTTCACAAATAGCGCCACCTAGTGGCCAAATGTTTCAAAACTGCACAGCATGACACATAGTCCTGAGAAATGCACAGTGGTGAGGTTTCATGTTGATTGGGCAATGTTAAGTCTGTCAAATGGCCAATTAATTCAAATAAAAATTAATTGGCTCATGGCGGCCATGTTTTTTGAGTGATGATGTCATCATTGTGTGCCTTTATACCAATTAGGCCCATGATGATGCCTGTAAAGTTTGGGCTTGATGTGACTAATGGTTTCTGAGAAACAAATTTCCCCATGTTATAGCGCCCCCTATTGGACAATCGTGGCCAGCTTTGACC
>NW_027507413.1:2500-17500 GCF_052324685.1 Brachyhypopomus gauderio
CCGAGAAATGAGTGATTCCGTGACCAGGCGGGGTGAGGCCAAGCATGTGTTGAACTAACCCGATCCACTGCTGGCTCTCACCCGTACACCATGGACGCCGATAGCGGACACCTGTGTAGACAGACCGGCCTTCAACGCTTCCCTCAGACGGTTCCGGGTGAGGATCGTGTCTTTTCAGACCGAGGCCCCCCCATAGAGGCATGCCCGCTGGTTTGGGGAGGAACTACCCGGGCGGCACAGAAGGCTTCAACCCTAGGCCCAACCCAAGGCCTGTGTCTCGGTCATCATGATCATACCGAGGCTGCCGACCTCCCATCCTGAAGGAGCGCACACACCTCATGGGAGAGTTTTTGATAGTATGTCATGTCGAGGCTGCCGTCCTCAATGAGCGCAGTCACCCCTTTTGTACAGCTTTCGTTGGTGAACGATCATACCCGAGAGGCTGCCGACCTACCCGTCCTGAAGGAGCGCATCCACCTCTCGCCCTATTCCTGTACCTAGGTATGTCGCACCGAGGTTGTGGCTCTATCCCATATATTCATTCATGAGCTCACACCTCATTGTACATTGCGCATTGGTTTGACCGGTTGTCTTTCTTATGACAGGGAGAAACCTTAAGTGGTAACCCGAGAGCCTAACCCCTGGCGGGCATCGTATGCCAATAGATCGGGAGAGCTCCGAACGCCCTCGAGATTGACACTCTCCCTAAAAACCTGCTGGTAGGTTTTTGCAATCCACCGTACGCGTTTTCCTCCACGGCCGGGGAGGTTCTCGCCAGCCATGCCCGCCAAGGCAAATCTTCCCTCGGACACACCTCGGACGCTCGACCCCTGAAAAGGCCTGGCTGAACCAAGTGATGGTCGATGCTACTGGTATAACTGAAAAACCCCTGGCGGACTTGGGTTCGGATAACGGTCTTAGAGCGCACCTAGGTACTGTGCCATTGGATCCGGTAAGGCCAGCCGAAACCAGCATCTTCCGGGCTTGCGCACAGCACCCTCCGGATACGCACAGGCCGAGGTAGAGCATGTGAGGCTGGTGCCTGGAGGTCGGCGAGACCTCCAGTGTTAGGGGGGGTCACCACTCCACCCCTAACCGGTGAAAGTGTTAGAGTCAGGCTAATGTTACCTTCACGCACCGCCTTGCATCCAGGCCTTATGAATGGGATAACCATTATAAGGTTAGGATGAACTCAAGAGACATGCTCTCCTATATACCTGCTGGTAGGTGTTTGCAATGCACCGTATGCGTTTTCCTCCACGGCCGGGGAGGTACTCGCCAGCCATGCCCGCCAAGGCAAATCTTCCCTCGGACACACCTCGGACGCTCGACCCCCGAAAAGGCCTGGCTGATCAAAGTGATGGTCGATGCTACTGGTATAACTGAAAAACCCCTGGCGGACTTGGGTTCGGATAACGGTCTTAGAGCGCACCTAGGTACTGTGCCATTGGATCCGGTAAGGCCAGCCGAAAACCAGCATCTTCCGGGCTTGCGCACAGCACCCTCCGGATACGCACAGGCCGAGGTGGAGCATGCAGGCTGGAGGTTGGACAGACCTCCATAAGGGGGGTCACCACTCTTACACCCATGCCCAGCAGTGGCATTTCGGTCGGGCGCAAGCAGTGGTTCGAAGGCCTGAGAGACACGGATGTCTTTGACCTCCATCAGCAGGGGTCACTTATCCCTCCCCTTAAGCCGTCAAGGTGCATTAGAGTCGGGCTAGTTCACCTTAACGCACTGCCTTTCTTCTGATCCTTATTATGGTACAATCATATAAGGCTCAGAAAGCATGCTCCCCTATATACCTGCTGGTAGGTGTTTGCATTACACCGTTAGCGCATTCCTCCAGGGTCGGGGAGATGCCAGACAGCCATGCCCGCCAAGGCAAATCTTCCCTCGGACACACCTCTGAGACTCGATTGCCGAAAGGGCATGGCTGATTCAATAAGTGGTTCGTGGCAATGGTATAACACCTACCATTCTCAAACACATGGGGGGGGTTTACGGCCTTAGAGCGCACCTAGGTGCTATACCATTGGATCCGGTAAGGCCAGCCGAAACCAGCATCTTCCGGGCTTGCGCATAGCACCCTCCGGATACGCACAGGTCGAAATACATTACGTGAGGATGGAGGTAGGACGACCTCCATAAGGGGGAGCATCACGCCTCCACCCTTGCCCAGCGTGGGCACTTTGCTCGGGCACAGCCCGTGTCATTTAAAGGCCTGGATCTTTTCAGACCTCCGGGGGGGGCCTCACTCCCCCCCTACTTTGCTCAGAGGGAGCCTCTTACTCGGATAAAGTGATATAGTGTCTGCCATTGCAGGCCTGGATCATCTGTGACTTCCAGGGAGAGGCCTCTCAACTCCTCTCTTAAGCCGAAGCGTGCACTTTAAACGGATAAAGTGTGTGGCATTACATGCCTTTAAGCCTGGAACCTTTCTGACATCCACATATAGGGCCCTCATGCTTAATCATAAGCCCAACATGTACACTTTAATCGGATAAAGTGTGTGACATTACATGCTTTCATGCATGGAGCCTTTCTGACATCCACACATAGGGCCCTCATGCTTAATCATAAGCCCAACATGTACACTTTAATCGGATAAAGTGTGTGACATTACATGCTTTCATGCATGGAGCCTTTCTGACATCCACACATAGGGCCCTCATGCTTAATCATAAGCCCAAATGTGCACTTTAATCGGATAAAGTGTGTGACATTACATGCTTTCATGCATGGAGCCTTTCTGACATCCACAGAGAGGCCCCTCATCCTCTCTCATAAGCCCAAGAGTGTCATTTAGTCGGATAAATTGTGTGGCATTACATGCCTTTATTCCTGGATCCTTCCTCACATCCAGAGAGAGGCATACCAACCTACTCTCATAAGCCCAACATGTACACTTTAATCGGATAAAGTGTGTGACATTACATGCTTTCATGCATGGAGCCTTTCTGACATCCACACATAGGGCCCTCATGCTTAATCATAAGCCCAAATGTGCACTTTAATCGGATAAAGTGTGTGGCATTACATGCTTTCATGCATGGAGCCTTTCTGACATCCACACATAGGGCCCTCATGCTTAATCATAAGCCCAAATGTGCACTTTAATCGGATAAAGTGTGTGACATTACATGCTTTCATGCATGGAGCCTTTCTGACATCCACAGAGAGGCCCCTCATCCTCTCTCATAAGCCCAAGAGTGTCATTTAGTCGGATAAATTGTGTGGCATTACATGCCTTTATTCCTGGATCCTTCCTCACATCCAGAGAGAGGCATACCAACCTACTCTCATAAGCCCAACATGTACACTTTAATCGGATAAAGTGTGTGACATTACATGCTTTCATGCATGGAGCCTTTCTGACATCCACACATAGGGCCCTCATGCTTAATCATAAGCCCAAATGTGCACTTTAATCGGATAAAGTGTGTGGCATTACATGCTTTCATGCATGGAGCCTTTCTGACATCCACACATAGGGCCCTCATGCTTAATCATAAGCCCAAATGTGCACTTTAATCGGATAAAGTGTGTGACATTACATGCCTTTAAGCCTGGAACCTTTCTGACATCCACATATAGGGCCCTCATGCTTAATCATAAGCCCAACATGTACACTTTAATCGGATAAAGTGTGTGGCATTACATGCTTTCATGCATGGAGCCTTTCTGACATCCACACATAGGGCCCTCATGCTTAATCATAAGCCCAAATGTGCACTTTAATCGGATAAAGTGTGTGACATTACATGCCTTTAAGCCTGGAACCTTTCTGACATCCACATATAGGGCCCTCATGCTTAATCATAAGCCCAACATGTACACTTTAATCGGATAAAGTGTGTGACATTACATGCCTTTAAGCCTGGAACCTTTCTGACATCCACATATAGGGCCCTCATGCTTAATCATAAGCCCAACATGTACACTTTAATCGGATAAAGTGTGTGACATTACATGCTTTCATGCATGGAGCCTTTCTGACATCCACAGAGAGGCCCCTCATCCTCTCTCATAAGCCCAAGAGTGTCATTTAGTCGGATAAATTGTGTGGCATTACATGCCTTTATTCCTGGATCCTTCCTCACATCCAGAGAGAGGCATACCAACCTACTCTCATAAGCCCAAAAGTGCACTTTATTCGGATAAAGTGTGCAAAATTCCATGCATGGATCATTTGTGAGATCCATAAAGAGGCCTCTCAAATCCTCTAAAATGCCCAGGGAGTGACCTTTGGTCGGGCAAAGCGTGCGCCATAATCCTTGTCTTCATTTATGGTATACCATATATGTGGCTTTCAGAAGACCCTCTCCCCTATATACCTGATGGTAGGTGTTTGCATATCACCCATTCATAAAATCATCCAGACAGGGGGAATGAGATGCATGTCCGTCTGGGTGCACATTCGGCGGGCACTGTCAGAGGATCGAGGCCTCTGGATGATCCACCCCTTGGTCAAAATTGGAACATAGTGCGATTTTTGAACACAAAATCATACGTATGGTATAACATTTTTATCGACATAGAATTATTTTCGCCGAAAACTGACGCCTATGGTATACCAAATGAAGCGACATAGAATATTTTCCACTTGAAAACTTCGTGCTGCTGGTATATTTATGGACTTTGTGCATATTCTGAAGATTACTACTTGTATATGGTCTAACTCAGGAAGGGAAATAGACTAATTTCCAACAAAAACCTCATGCTACTGGTAAATTTAAGGACTCTGTGCATTGCCTGAAGATTACTACTTGTATATGGTCTAACTCAGGAAGGGAAATAGACTAATTTCCAACAAAAACCTCATGCTACTGGTAAATTTAAGGACTCTGTGCATTGCCTGAAGATTACTACTTGTATATGGTCTAACTCAGGAAGGGAAATAGACTAATTTCCAACAAAAACCTCATGCTACTGGTATATTTAAGGACTCTGTGCATTGCCTGATATGACACTTCAGAGTCAATTTACACCTATTTCTAAGCAAAATAGAAAAAAAAACTGACAATTTTTCTTGATCCTGGGGATGTACCCGAGCTAAAGAGCATGTTTTTCGGACACTTTTATGCTTTTTTCCCTTAAAGCCACCACCTGGCAATGTTATAGCATTGGACTCTGTGCATTTCCTGAAGAAAATATCTTGTGTATGGTCTAACAAAGTAAGGGACATAGACTAATTCACTCATAAAACTCCATGCTTCTGGTATATTTAGGGACTTTGTGCAATTTCTGACTTGAAAACCTCCACATGATGTTGGTATAATAACTTTACCTCATGCCCAGATGAGTGCACCTTCATCGGACACTTCAACTAGGCTGAGGTGTCTGGAGGGTCCACCCAGTGGCACGTACATATGGTATAACAGAAAAAAAACGATGGAGTACCGGTGACATCTTGTGGACTTTAAGAGTCAATGCGCCTTCCAAATAAGATTAAACTGTGCACTTTTTTTCTAACAGCATTTAACCATGGTATAATTTAAACTAAACTCTCCTCTTTTATTCTAAGTTCATTTGGCCATGGTATATTTTATTTAAAATGGCCTTTTTTACTCAAAGTGTCTTTTCTACTGGTATATTTAATTTAAAAAGGCCTCTATTTTATTCTAAGTGTCTATGCCTCTGGTATATTTAATTTAAAAAGGCCTCTTTTTTATTCTAAGTGTCTATGCCTCTGGTATATTTAATTTAAAAAGGCCTCTATTTTATTCTAAGTGTCTATGCCTCTGGTATATTTAATTTAAAAAGGCCTCTTTTTTATTCTAAGTGTCTATGCCTCTGGTATATTTAATTTAAAAAGGCCTCTATTTTATTCTAAGTGTCTATGCCTCTGGTATATTTAATTTAAAAAGGCCTCTATTTTATTCTAAGTGTCTATGCCTCTGGTATATTTAATTTAAAAAGGTCTCTATTTTATTCTAAGTGTCTATGCTACTGGTATATTTTATTTAAAACGGCCTCTATTTTAGTCTAAGTGTCTATGCCTCTGGTATATTTTATTTAAAAAGGCCTCTATTTTATTCTAAGTGTCTATGCCTCTGGTATATTTAATTTAAAAAGGCCTCTATTTTATTCTAAGTGTCTATGCTACTGGTATATTTTATTTAAAACGGCCTCTATTTTAGTCTAAGTGTCTATGCCTCTGGTATATTTTATTTAAAACGGCCTCTATTTTAGTCTAAGTGTCTATGCCTCTGGTATATTTAATTTAAAAAGGCCTCTATTTTATTCTAAGTGTCTATGCCTCTGGTATATTTAATTTAAAAAGGCCTCTATTTTATTCTAAGTGTCTATGCTACTGGTATATTTTATTTAAAACGGCCTCTTTTTTATTCTAAGTGTCTATGCTGCTGGTATATTCTTGGACTTTGAAAAATCTTAACAGCGCCTAACCCTTAAATAGGGATGGTCGGAATACGGAACACGCAATACGCAATGTGCAATCCCAGCGCGACCTACTGCTTAGGGATGGCTGCAATACGGAACACGCAATGCGCAATACGCAATGAGCAATCCCAGCGCGACCTACTGCTTAGGGATGGCTGCAATACGGAACACGCAATACGCAATGAGCAATCCCAGCGCGACCTACTGCTTAGGGATGGCTGCAATACGGAACACGCAATGCGCAATGTGGAATGTGCCTTTCCCGCCCTCTTGATTAGGGACCAGGTGTGTTCTATTAAGGAAGCTTAATAACTTTACCTCATGCCCAGATGAGTGCACCTTCATTGGACACTCCAAGTGGACAGATGTGTCTGGAGGAGCCACCCAGTGGCAAATGCGTATGGTATAACAGAAAAAATGGACTTAGTGCATTTTCTGATCAGACACTTCAGACTGGATTTACACCTATTTCTAAGCAAGATAGAGAAAAAAACTGACAATTTTTCTTGATCCTGGGGATGTACCTGAGCTAAAGAGCATGTTTTTTGGACACTTTTATGCTTTTTTCACTAAAAGCCACCACCTGCTGCTGGTATATTTAAGGACTCTGTGCATTGCCTGAAGATTACTACTTGTATATGGTCTAACTCAGGAAGGGAAATAGACTAATTTCCAACAAAAACCTCATGCTACTGGTAAATTTAAGGACTCTGTGCATTGCCTGAAGATTACTACTTGTATATGGTCTAACTCAGGAAGGGAAATAGACTAATTTCCAACAAAAACCTCATGCTACTGGTAAATTTAAGGACTCTGTGCATTGCCTGAAGATTACTACTTGTATATGGTCTAACTCAGGAAGGGAAATAGACTAATTTCCAACAAAAACCTCATGCTACTGGTATATTTAAGGACTCTGTGCATTGCCTGATATGACACTTCAGAGTCAATTTACACCTATTTCTAAGCAAGATAGAAAAAAAAACTGACAATTTTTCTTGATCCTGGGGATGTACCCGAGCTAAAGAGCATGTTTTTCGGACACTTTTATGCTTTTTTCCCTTAAAGCCACCACCTGGCAATGTTATAGCATTGGACTCTGTGCATTTCCTGAAGAAAATATCTTGTGTATGGTCTAACAAAGTAAGGGACATAGACTAATTCACTCATAAAACTCCATGCTTCTGGTATATTTAGGGACTTTGTGCAATTTCTGACTTGAAAACCTCCACATGATGTTGGTATAATAACTTTACCTCATGCCCAGATGAGTGCACCTTCATCGGACACTTCAACTAGGCTGAGGTGTCTGGAGGGTCCACCCAGTGGCACGTACATATGGTATAACAGAAAAAAAACGATGGAGTACCGGTGACATCTTGTGGACTTTAAGAGTCAATGCGCCTTCCAAATAAGATTAAACTGTGCACTTTTTTTCTAACAGCATTTAACCATGGTATAATTTAAACTAAACTCTCCTCTTTTATTCTAAGTTCATTTGGCCATGGTATATTTTATTTAAAATGGCCTTTTTTACTCAAAGTGTCTTTTCTACTGGTATATTTAATTTAAAAAGGCCTCTATTTTATTCTAAGTGTCTATGCCTCTGGTATATTTAATTTAAAAAGGCCTCTTTTTTATTCTAAGTGTCTATGCCTCTGGTATATTTAATTTAAAAAGGTCTCTATTTTATTCTAAGTGTCTATGCCTCTGGTATATTTAATTTAAAAAGGCCTCTTTTTTATTCTAAGTGTCTATGCCTCTGGTATATTTAATTTAAAAAGGCCTCTATTTTATTCTAAGTGTCTATGCCTCTGGTATATTTAATTTAAAAAGGCCTCTATTTTATTCTAAGTGTCTATGCCTCTGGTATATTTAATTTAAAAAGGTCTCTATTTTATTCTAAGTGTCTATGCTACTGGTATATTTTATTTAAAACGGCCTCTATTTTAGTCTAAGTGTCTATGCCTCTGGTATATTTTATTTAAAAAGGCCTCTATTTTATTCTAAGTGTCTATGCCTCTGGTATATTTAATTTAAAAAGGCCTCTATTTTATTCTAAGTGTCTATGCTACTGGTATATTTTATTTAAAACGGCCTCTATTTTAGTCTAAGTGTCTATGCCTCTGGTATATTTTATTTAAAACGGCCTCTATTTTAGTCTAAGTGTCTATGCCTCTGGTATATTTAATTTAAAAAGGCCTCTATTTTATTCTAAGTGTCTATGCCTCTGGTATATTTAATTTAAAAAGGCCTCTATTTTATTCTAAGTGTCTATGCTACTGGTATATTTTATTTAAAACGGCCTCTTTTTTATTCTAAGTGTCTATGCTGCTGGTATATTCTTGGACTTTGAAAAATCTTAACAGCGCCTAACCCTTAAATAGGGATGGTCGGAATACGGAACACGCAATACGCAATGTGCAATCCCAGCGCGACCTACTGCTTAGGGATGGCTGCAATACGGAACACGCAATGCGCAATACGCAATGAGCAATCCCAGCGCGACCTACTGCTTAGGGATGGCTGCAATACGGAACACGCAATACGCAATGAGCAATCCCAGCGCGACCTACTGCTTAGGGATGGCTGCAATACGGAACACGCAATGCGCAATGTGGAATGTGCCTTTCCCGCCCTCTTGATTAGGGACCAGGTGTGTTCTATTAAGGAAGCTTAATAACTTTACCTCATGCCCAGATGAGTGCACCTTCATTGGACACTCCAAGTGGACAGATGTGTCTGGAGGAGCCACCCAGTGGCAAATGCGTATGGTATAACAGAAAAAATGGACTTAGTGCATTTTCTGATCAGACACTTCAGACTGGATTTACACCTATTTCTAAGCAAGATAGAGAAAAAAACTGACAATTTTTCTTGATCCTGGGGATGTACCTGAGCTAAAGAGCATGTTTTTTGGACACTTTTATGCTTTTTTCACTAAAAGCCACCACCTGCTGCTGGTATATTTAAGGACTCTGTGCATTGCCTGAAGATTACTACTTGTATATGGTCTAACTCAGGAAGGGAAATAGACTAATTTCCAACAAAAACCTCATGCTACTGGTAAATTTAAGGACTCTGTGCATTGCCTGAAGATTACTACTTGTATATGGTCTAACTCAGGAAGGGAAATAGACTAATTTCCAACAAAAACCTCATGCTACTGGTAAATTTAAGGACTCTGTGCATTGCCTGAAGATTACTACTTGTATATGGTCTAACTCAGGAAGGGAAATAGACTAATTTCCAACAAAAACCTCATGCTACTGGTATATTTAAGGACTCTGTGCATTGCCTGATATGACACTTCAGAGTCAATTTACACCTATTTCTAAGCAAGATAGAAAAAAAAACTGACAATTTTTCTTGATCCTGGGGATGTACCCGAGCTAAAGAGCATGTTTTTCGGACACTTTTATGCTTTTTTCCCTTAAAGCCACCACCTGGCAATGTTATAGCATTGGACTCTGTGCATTTCCTGAAGAAAATATCTTGTGTATGGTCTAACAAAGTAAGGGACATAGACTAATTCACTCATAAAACTCCATGCTTCTGGTATATTTAGGGACTTTGTGCAATTTCTGACTTGAAAACCTCCACATGATGTTGGTATAATAACTTTACCTCATGCCCAGATGAGTGCACCTTCATCGGACACTTCAACTAGGCTGAGGTGTCTGGAGGGTCCACCCAGTGGCACGTACATATGGTATAACAGAAAAAAAACGATGGAGTACCGGTGACATCTTGTGGACTTTAAGAGTCAATGCGCCTTCCAAATAAGATTAAACTGTGCACTTTTTTTCTAACAGCATTTAACCATGGTATAATTTAAACTAAACTCTCCTCTTTTATTCTAAGTTCATTTGGCCATGGTATATTTTATTTAAAATGGCCTTTTTTACTCAAAGTGTCTTTTCTACTGGTATATTTAATTTAAAAAGGCCTCTATTTTATTCTAAGTGTCTATGCCTCTGGTATATTTAATTTAAAAAGGCCTCTTTTTTATTCTAAGTGTCTATGCCTCTGGTATATTTAATTTAAAAAGGTCTCTATTTTATTCTAAGTGTCTATGCTACTGGTATATTTTATTTAAAACGGCCTCTATTTTAGTCTAAGTGTCTATGCCTCTGGTATATTTTATTTAAAAAGGCCTCTTTTTTATTCTAAGTGTCTATGCCTCTGGTATATTTAATTTAAAAAGGCCTCTATTTTATTCTAAGTGTCTATGCCTCTGGTATATTTAATTTAAAAAGGCCTCTATTTTATTCTAAGTGTCTATGCCTCTGGTATATTTAATTTAAAAAGGCCTCTTTTTTATTCTAAGTGTCTATGCCTCTGGTATATTTAATTTAAAAAGGTCTCTATTTTATTCTAAGTGTCTATGCTACTGGTATATTTTATTTAAAACGGCCTCTATTTTAGTCTAAGTGTCTATGCCTCTGGTATATTTTATTTAAAAAGGCCTCTTTTTTATTCTAAGTGTCTATGCCTCTGGTATATTTAATTTAAAAAGGCCTCTATTTTATTCTAAGTGTCTATGCCTCTGGTATATTTAATTTAAAAAGGCCTCTATTTTATTCTAAGTGTCTATGCCTCTGGTATATTTAATTTAAAAAGGCCTCTATTTTATTCTAAGTGTCTATGCCTCTGGTATATTTAATTTAAAAAGGCCTCTATTTTATTCTAAGTGTCTATGCCTCTGGTATATTTAATTTAAAAAGGCCTCTATTTTTTTTCTAAGTGTCTATGCCTCTGGTATATTTTATTTAAAACGGCCTCTATTTTTTTCTAAGTGTCTATGCCTCTGGTATATTTAATTTAAAAAGGCCTCTATTTTTTTCTAAGTGTCTATGCCTCTGGTATATTTAATTTAAAAAGGCAATACGGAACACGCAATGCGCAATGTGGAATGTGCCTTTCCCGCCCTCTTGATTAGGGACCAGGTGTGTTCTATTAAGGAAGCTTAATTAGCATCACAGCGGCTTGAAGATGGCAGGCAGACAGACGGTAAGTACCGCATTTCGGGCATTTTAAAACTAAATTAATCATATAAATTATAACTAATTTTGTCTCTTTTTTTCACTATCTTTGGCAGAAATGTCCAATGTGTAAAGTTAAGTGCACTAGGCTGAAAAAACACTTAAAAACGGTTCATGAAATCGATGACAAGGAGACCGGTTTGATAGCTAGGCTGGCTAGCAATCGTTGTTCAGTACGGCTAGATTGTGAAATCTGTGACAAGAAGTCTTTGGTGAGGTTGGACATGCACTTAAGCTCTACCCATAATGTACACGGTACCCAAAAAATGAAAATGGTAGCCCAGGCGAAGCGACTTTTTATGGGCAAATTGTTAGAGAAATACCGTAAGACCCAGAGTTCAAAAGACAGTGTAGCCTGTGAGACACCCGAGGAAACTGGTGACAGCCAAACTACATTTAACCCAGAGCCGGACACGTCTGAAGGGTCAAACTGTGATGGCCATGCCGTGGAAGAACCGGCATCCAGCCATTCTGAGTACGAGGCGGTGGGTTCACCATCAAGCTCAAGCGATTCTGAGGCCGAAGGCAACACACTTAGGAAGGGGAGGCATTTGATCTTACCCGAAGCTTTGGAAGGAACCAGGGTGGAAGTGGCCCTAGACGACTACCAGGCCTTTCACGTACGCTCTAATCCCACAGTGAAAGACTCAGAAAACGGCCAACAAAGAAGGACGCACGCCCTAAAATTCATTCTCCACATGGCCGAAGACACAAGCAAGCACGACTTCCATAGCCTTAAATTCATCCACAACCTGGAGAGACTAAGACAGTGGCCGTCTGCTCTGATCCAAAGCAAGTATAGCCACCCTACGGTACATATCATGCTTATAAACGCTATGTCTTTTATAAAGCACGCACGAGCCTTCCACCTGGACACACTGGGCCTTCAAACACACCAGATCAAACAGATACTCCTTCAAATCAAAAAGCTACTGAAGGATCACACTAGACATATGAGATGCCACCGGCAGGCAGTGAGAAGACTTAAATCAAGTATGTTGACATCCACATGCACATTCTGGAGAAATTACATCCATATGCATATGGTATAACCTTTGACTTATCCACTTACAGAACAACTAAAATCCACCCAGGATTTTGAGAGATTTATGAAGATAGCAGTAGTGGAAATACCCAGGCTCATAGGTGAGTGCCATAATACAGACATATCAAGCCCGCAACAGGTGCACATTTATAGGCATACATGTTTTAAACATGGTGGTTTTATCTTCCAGACCAGATGAGGGAGGAGGCCAGAGACGACACATATTGCCTCTTACAAGGGTATCTGACAGGGTATCTCGGGATGGTAACAGGCCATAGACCTGTGGTTCTTTACAATATGACCAAGGACCAAGTAGACAACGCAGACCAAGATGACAAAGGCCGTACAGTCGTCTGGGTAAGCCCACATAAGTCCACCTTACCCCCGCCACACACAGTAACATGAGAGGCATGGGTCTTTTGTAACATCCATATTTCCCCAGGTTGATCGACACAAAACGGACAGGAGATACGGCTCGGCATACCTCGCCCTGATGCCTGAAGAGGCTACATGGTTAAGAGCCATGGCTGACATCTCTTACTGCTATGGAGACAAAAAGTGCTTGTATGTCTTTCAGAGTCAAGGGAAAAAAATGACCAAAATTACCCACCTCTTTCAAAGGGCATGGAAACATGCAGGCATGGATGGACCTATCGGGTTTACCATAATCCGAACATCAGTCAGTAACCAAGTCAGACATCTCAGCACTGAGAACCGCATGTTAGTTTGTAAAAGCATGTGCCATACCATGGAGACTGCAGATCGGTTCTATGCATCTATACCTACCCTGAGTGATGCATTCAGGGTAAGAGAACTCAGAATGCAGGCATTGGATGAACCAATAAAAGGTTGAAAGAGTTATTCGTCTCTGTGTCTATTTAAAACATCCAGAAAATCATCATTCTGTATAAAATACATTGCCTAAAAAGGTGCACTAAGAGCCGGCCACACACAGTAGGATGAGAGCCCTGGATGATTTAATACATCCAGAAAATCATCATTCTGTATAAAATACATTGCCTAAAAAGGTGCACTAAGAGCCGGCCACACACAGTAGGATGAGAGCCCTGGATGATTTAATACATCCAGAAAATCATCATTCTGTATAAAATACATTGCCTAAAAAGGTGCACTAAGAGCCGGCCACACACAGTAGGATGAGAGCCCTGGATGATTTAATACATCCAGAAAATCATCATTCTGTATAAAATACATTGCCTAAAAAGGTGCACTAAGAGCCGGCCACACACAGTAGGATGAGAGCCCTGGATGATTTAATACATCCAGAAAATCATCATTCTGTATAAAATACATTGCCTAAAAAGGTGCACTAAGAGCCGGCCACACACAGTAGGATGAGAGCCCTGGATGATTTAATACATCCAGAAAATCATCATTCTGTATAAAATACATTGCCTAAAAAGGTGCACTAAGAGCCGGCCACACACAGTAGGATGAGAGCCCTGGATGATTTAATACATCCAGAAAATCATCATTCTGTATAAAATACATTGCCTAAAAAGGTGCACTAAGAGCCGGCCACACACAGTAGGATGAGAGCCCTGGATGATTTAATACATCCAGAAAATCATCATTCTGTATAAAATACATTGCCTAAAAAGGTGCACTAAGAGCCGGCCACACACAGTAGGATGAGAGCCCTGGATGATTTAATACATCCAGAAAATCATCATTCTGTATAAAATACATTGCCTAAAAAGGTGCACTAAGAGCCGGCCACACACAGTAGGATGAGAGCCCTGGATGATTTAATACATCCAGAAAATCATCATTCTGTATAAAATACATTGCCTAAAAAGGTGCACTAAGAGCCGGCCACACACAGTAGGATGAGAGCCCTGGATGATTTAATACATCCAGAAAATCATTATTCTGTATTAAATACATAGCCTAAGAATGTGCACTAAGAGCCGGCCACACACAGTAGGCTTATAGGCCTGAATTTAATTCCTCCAGAAACATATGGTATACAGCTTTAAGGAGGAAAATAATTACTACGGTGGAGTAATGCTGCCATCTTTTGGACTTTAAACGCCGGTGCGCCCTGCACATTTGAATGCAAAATGCTGGGTCTTTTTTTTCCTCCATAAATTAGTAAAATGTTTAAAATAGTTACCCCACTTTAGGCATACTCTGAGCCCGCCACACACACTAGGATGAGACACATGGATGATTTAATACATCCAGAAATTAGTAAAATGTTTAAAATAGTTACCCCACCTTAGGCATACTCTGAGCCCGCCACACACACTAGGATGAGACACATGGATGATTTAATACATCCAGAAATTAGTAAAATGTTTAAAATAGTTACCCCACCTTAGGCATACTCTGAGCCCGCCACACACACTAGGATGAGACACATGGATGATTTAATACATCCAGAAATTAGTAAAATGTTTAAAATAGTTACCCCACCTTAGGCATACTCTGAGCCCGCCACACACACTAGGATGAGACACATGGATGATTTAATACATCCAG
>NW_027507413.1:27500-41327 GCF_052324685.1 Brachyhypopomus gauderio
GTTACCCGTGGTCACCATGGTAGGCGACTATAGTACCATCGAAAGTTGATAGGGCAGACATTCGAATGAGACGTCGCCGCCGCGGAGGGCGCGCGATCGGCCCGAGGTTATCTAGAGTCACCAAAGCGGCCGGGGGGCCCGCGCCCCGCCGGATGGGTTTTGGATCTGATAAATGCACGCATCCCCCAGAGGGGTCAGCGCTCGTTTGCATGTATTAGCTCTAGAATTACCACAGTTATCCGAGTAACGTGTGGAGCGATCAAAGGAACCATGACTGATTTAATGAGCCATTCGCAGTTTCACTGTACCGGCCGTGTGTACTTAGACCTGCATGGCTTAATCTTTGAGACAAGCATATGTTACTGGCAGGATCAACCAGGTAGCTGCACCGCGGTGGTGAAAGGGACACCAGCTAACGTCGCGGCCACCTCGGCGTGCTCCATCCCCCGGGCAGGGTCAGGGGCCCACCTCGGTACCGGACGCCCACCATCGGTGCAGCAGGGGTGCGCCGTCAGCGTGGGGGAGAGAGCCCTCGTCAGCTCCCAGCACGCGCGCGCGCTACTGTGGGACGTAACCGAGAAATGAGTGATTCCGTGACCAGGCGGGGTGAGGCCAAGCATGTGTTGAACTAACCCGATCCACTGCTGGCTCTCACCCGTACACCATGGACGCCGATAGCGGACACCTGTGTAGACAGACCGGCCTTCAACGCTTCCCTCAGACGGTTCCGGGTGAGGATCGTGTCTTTTCAGACCGAGGCCCCCCCATAGAGGCATGCCCGCTGGTTTGGGGAGGAACTACCCGGGCGGCACAGAAGGCTTCAACCCTAGGCCCAACCCAAGGCCTGTGTCTCGGTCATCATGATCATACCGAGGCTGCCGACCTCCCATCCTGAAGGAGCGCACACACCTCATGGGAGAGTTTTTGATAGGTATGTCATGTCGAGGCTGCCGTCCTCAATGAGCGCAGTCACCCCTTTTGTACAGCTTTCGTTGGTGAACGATCATACCCGAGAGGCTGCCGACCTACCCGTCCTGAAGGAGCGCATCCACCTCTCGCCCTATTCCTGTACCTAGGTATGTCGCACCGAGGTTGTGGCTCTATCCCATATATTCATTCATGAGCTCACACCTCATTGTACATTGCGCATTGGTTTGACCGGTTGTCTTTCTTATGACAGGGAGAAACCTTAAGTGGTAACCCGAGAGCCTAACCCCTGGCGGGCATCGTATGCCAATAGATCGGGAGAGCTCCGAACGCCCTCGAGATTGACACTCTCCCTAAAAACCTGCTGGTAGGTTTTTGCAATCCACCGTACGCGTTTTCCTCCACGGCCGGGGAGGTTCTCGCCAGCCATGCCCGCCAAGGCAAATCTTCCCTCGGACACACCTCGGACGCTCGACCCCTGAAAAGGCCTGGCTGAACCAAGTGATGGTCGATGCTACTGGTATAACTGAAAAACCCCTGGCGGACTTGGGTTCGGATAACGGTCTTAGAGCGCACCTAGGTACTGTGCCATTGGATCCGGTAAGGCCAGCCGAAACCAGCATCTTCCGGGCTTGCGCACAGCACCCTCCGGATACGCACAGGCCGAGGTAGAGCATGTGAGGCTGGTGCCTGGAGGTCGGCGAGACCTCCAGTGTTAGGGGGGTCACCACTCCACCCCTAACCGGTGAAAGTGTTAGAGTCAGGCTAATGTTACCTTCACGCACCGCCTTGCATCCAGGCCTTATGAATGGGATAACCATTATAAGGTTAGGATGAACTCAAGAGACATGCTCTCCTATATACCTGCTGGTAGGTGTTTGCAATGCACCGTATGCGTTTTCCTCCACGGCCGGGGAGGTACTCGCCAGCCATGCCCGCCAAGGCAAATCTTCCCTCGGACACACCTCGGACGCTCGACCCCCGAAAAGGCCTGGCTGATCAAAGTGATGGTCGATGCTACTGGTATAACTGAAAAACCCCTGGCGGACTTGGGTTCGGATAACGGTCTTAGAGCGCACCTAGGTACTGTGCCATTGGATCCGGTAAGGCCAGCCGAAACCAGCATCTTCCGGGCTTGCGCACAGCACCCTCCGGATACGCACAGGCCGAGGTGGAGCATGCAGGCTGGAGGTTGGACAGACCTCCATAAGGGGGGTCACCACTCTTACACCCATGCCCAGCAGTGGCATTTCGGTCGGGCGCAAGCAGTGGTTCGAAGGCCTGAGAGACACGGATGTCTTTGACCTCCATCAGCAGGGGTCACTTATCCCTCCCCTTAAGCCGTCAAGGTGCATTAGAGTCGGGCTAGTTCACCTTAACGCACTGCCTTTCTTCTGATCCTTATTATGGTACAATCATATAAGGCTCAGAAAGCATGCTCCCCTATATACCTGCTGGTAGGTGTTTGCATTACACCGTTAGCGCATTCCTCCAGGGTCGGGGAGATGCCAGACAGCCATGCCCGCCAAGGCAAATCTTCCCTCGGACACACCTCTGAGACTCGATTGCCGAAAGGGCATGGCTGATTCAATAAGTGGTTCGTGGCAATGGTATAACACCTACCATTCTCAAACACATGGGGGGGGTTTACGGCCTTAGAGCGCACCTAGGTGCTATACCATTGGATCCGGTAAGGCCAGCCGAAACCAGCATCTTCCGGGCTTGCGCATAGCACCCTCCGGATACGCACAGGTCGAAATACATTACGTGAGGATGGAGGTAGGACGACCTCCATAAGGGGGAGCATCACGCCTCCACCCTTGCCCAGCGTGGGCACTTTGCTCGGGCACAGCCCGTGTCATTTAAAGGCCTGGATCTTTTCAGACCTCCGGGGGGGGCCTCACTCCCCCCCTACTTTGCTCAGAGGGAGCCTCTTACTCGGATAAAGTGATATAGTGTCTGCCATTGCAGGCCTGGATCATCTGTGACTTCCAGGGAGAGGCCTCTCAACTCCTCTCTTAAGCCGAAGCGTGCACTTTAAACGGATAAAGTGTGTGGCATTACATGCCTTTAAGCCTGGAACCTTTCTGACATCCACATATAGGGCCCTCATGCTTAATCATAAGCCCAACATGTACACTTTAATCGGATAAAGTGTGTGACATTACATGCTTTCATGCATGGAGCCTTTCTGACATCCACACATAGGGCCCTCATGCTTAATCATAAGCCCAACATGTACACTTTAATCGGATAAAGTGTGTGACATTACATGCTTTCATGCATGGAGCCTTTCTGACATCCACACATAGGGCCCTCATGCTTAATCATAAGCCCAAATGTGCACTTTAATCGGATAAAGTGTGTGACATTACATGCTTTCATGCATGGAGCCTTTCTGACATCCACAGAGAGGCCCCTCATCCTCTCTCATAAGCCCAAGAGTGTCATTTAGTCGGATAAATTGTGTGGCATTACATGCCTTTATTCCTGGATCCTTCCTCACATCCAGAGAGAGGCATACCAACCTACTCTCATAAGCCCAACATGTACACTTTAATCGGATAAAGTGTGTGACATTACATGCTTTCATGCATGGAGCCTTTCTGACATCCACACATAGGGCCCTCATGCTTAATCATAAGCCCAAATGTGCACTTTAATCGGATAAAGTGTGTGGCATTACATGCTTTCATGCATGGAGCCTTTCTGACATCCACACATAGGGCCCTCATGCTTAATCATAAGCCCAAATGTGCACTTTAATCGGATAAAGTGTGTGACATTACATGCTTTCATGCATGGAGCCTTTCTGACATCCACAGAGAGGCCCCTCATCCTCTCTCATAAGCCCAAGAGTGTCATTTAGTCGGATAAATTGTGTGGCATTACATGCCTTTATTCCTGGATCCTTCCTCACATCCAGAGAGAGGCATACCAACCTACTCTCATAAGCCCAACATGTACACTTTAATCGGATAAAGTGTGTGACATTACATGCTTTCATGCATGGAGCCTTTCTGACATCCACACATAGGGCCCTCATGCTTAATCATAAGCCCAAATGTGCACTTTAATCGGATAAAGTGTGTGGCATTACATGCTTTCATGCATGGAGCCTTTCTGACATCCACACATAGGGCCCTCATGCTTAATCATAAGCCCAAATGTGCACTTTAATCGGATAAAGTGTGTGACATTACATGCCTTTAAGCCTGGAACCTTTCTGACATCCACATATAGGGCCCTCATGCTTAATCATAAGCCCAACATGTACACTTTAATCGGATAAAGTGTGTGGCATTACATGCTTTCATGCATGGAGCCTTTCTGACATCCACACATAGGGCCCTCATGCTTAATCATAAGCCCAAATGTGCACTTTAATCGGATAAAGTGTGTGACATTACATGCCTTTAAGCCTGGAACCTTTCTGACATCCACATATAGGGCCCTCATGCTTAATCATAAGCCCAACATGTACACTTTAATCGGATAAAGTGTGTGACATTACATGCCTTTAAGCCTGGAACCTTTCTGACATCCACATATAGGGCCCTCATGCTTAATCATAAGCCCAACATGTACACTTTAATCGGATAAAGTGTGTGACATTACATGCTTTCATGCATGGAGCCTTTCTGACATCCACAGAGAGGCCCCTCATCCTCTCTCATAAGCCCAAGAGTGTCATTTAGTCGGATAAATTGTGTGGCATTACATGCCTTTATTCCTGGATCCTTCCTCACATCCAGAGAGAGGCATACCAACCTACTCTCATAAGCCCAAAAGTGCACTTTATTCGGATAAAGTGTGCAAAATTCCATGCATGGATCATTTGTGAGATCCATAAAGAGGCCTCTCAAATCCTCTAAAATGCCCAGGGAGTGACCTTTGGTCGGGCAAAGCGTGCGCCATAATCCTTGTCTTCATTTATGGTATACCATATATGTGGCTTTCAGAAGACCCTCTCCCCTATATACCTGATGGTAGGTGTTTGCATATCACCCATTCATAAAATCATCCAGACAGGGGGAATGAGATGCATGTCCGTCTGGGTGCACATTCGGCGGGCACTGTCAGAGGATCGAGGCCTCTGGATGATCCACCCCTTGGTCAAAATTGGAACATAGTGCGATTTTTGAACACAAAATCATACGTATGGTATAACATTTTTATCGACATAGAATTATTTTCGCCGAAAACTGACGCCTATGGTATACCAAATGAAGCGACATAGAATATTTTCCACTTGAAAACTTCGTGCTGCTGGTATATTTATGGACTTTGTGCATATTCTGAAGATTACTACTTGTATATGGTCTAACTCAGGAAGGGAAATAGACTAATTTCCAACAAAAACCTCATGCTACTGGTAAATTTAAGGACTCTGTGCATTGCCTGAAGATTACTACTTGTATATGGTCTAACTCAGGAAGGGAAATAGACTAATTTCCAACAAAAACCTCATGCTACTGGTAAATTTAAGGACTCTGTGCATTGCCTGAAGATTACTACTTGTATATGGTCTAACTCAGGAAGGGAAATAGACTAATTTCCAACAAAAACCTCATGCTACTGGTATATTTAAGGACTCTGTGCATTGCCTGATATGACACTTCAGAGTCAATTTACACCTATTTCTAAGCAAAATAGAAAAAAAAACTGACAATTTTTCTTGATCCTGGGGATGTACCCGAGCTAAAGAGCATGTTTTTCGGACACTTTTATGCTTTTTTCCCTTAAAGCCACCACCTGGCAATGTTATAGCATTGGACTCTGTGCATTTCCTGAAGAAAATATCTTGTGTATGGTCTAACAAAGTAAGGGACATAGACTAATTCACTCATAAAACTCCATGCTTCTGGTATATTTAGGGACTTTGTGCAATTTCTGACTTGAAAACCTCCACATGATGTTGGTATAATAACTTTACCTCATGCCCAGATGAGTGCACCTTCATCGGACACTTCAACTAGGCTGAGGTGTCTGGAGGGTCCACCCAGTGGCACGTACATATGGTATAACAGAAAAAAAACGATGGAGTACCGGTGACATCTTGTGGACTTTAAGAGTCAATGCGCCTTCCAAATAAGATTAAACTGTGCACTTTTTTTCTAACAGCATTTAACCATGGTATAATTTAAACTAAACTCTCCTCTTTTATTCTAAGTTCATTTGGCCATGGTATATTTTATTTAAAATGGCCTTTTTTACTCAAAGTGTCTTTTCTACTGGTATATTTAATTTAAAAAGGCCTCTATTTTATTCTAAGTGTCTATGCCTCTGGTATATTTAATTTAAAAAGGCCTCTTTTTTATTCTAAGTGTCTATGCCTCTGGTATATTTAATTTAAAAAGGCCTCTATTTTATTCTAAGTGTCTATGCCTCTGGTATATTTAATTTAAAAAGGCCTCTTTTTTATTCTAAGTGTCTATGCCTCTGGTATATTTAATTTAAAAAGGCCTCTATTTTATTCTAAGTGTCTATGCCTCTGGTATATTTAATTTAAAAAGGCCTCTATTTTATTCTAAGTGTCTATGCCTCTGGTATATTTAATTTAAAAAGGTCTCTATTTTATTCTAAGTGTCTATGCTACTGGTATATTTTATTTAAAACGGCCTCTATTTTAGTCTAAGTGTCTATGCCTCTGGTATATTTTATTTAAAAAGGCCTCTATTTTATTCTAAGTGTCTATGCCTCTGGTATATTTAATTTAAAAAGGCCTCTATTTTATTCTAAGTGTCTATGCTACTGGTATATTTTATTTAAAACGGCCTCTATTTTAGTCTAAGTGTCTATGCCTCTGGTATATTTTATTTAAAACGGCCTCTATTTTAGTCTAAGTGTCTATGCCTCTGGTATATTTAATTTAAAAAGGCCTCTATTTTATTCTAAGTGTCTATGCCTCTGGTATATTTAATTTAAAAAGGCCTCTATTTTATTCTAAGTGTCTATGCTACTGGTATATTTTATTTAAAACGGCCTCTTTTTTATTCTAAGTGTCTATGCTGCTGGTATATTCTTGGACTTTGAAAAATCTTAACAGCGCCTAACCCTTAAATAGGGATGGTCGGAATACGGAACACGCAATACGCAATGTGCAATCCCAGCGCGACCTACTGCTTAGGGATGGCTGCAATACGGAACACGCAATGCGCAATACGCAATGAGCAATCCCAGCGCGACCTACTGCTTAGGGATGGCTGCAATACGGAACACGCAATACGCAATGAGCAATCCCAGCGCGACCTACTGCTTAGGGATGGCTGCAATACGGAACACGCAATGCGCAATGTGGAATGTGCCTTTCCCGCCCTCTTGATTAGGGACCAGGTGTGTTCTATTAAGGAAGCTTAATAACTTTACCTCATGCCCAGATGAGTGCACCTTCATTGGACACTCCAAGTGGACAGATGTGTCTGGAGGAGCCACCCAGTGGCAAATGCGTATGGTATAACAGAAAAAATGGACTTAGTGCATTTTCTGATCAGACACTTCAGACTGGATTTACACCTATTTCTAAGCAAGATAGAGAAAAAAACTGACAATTTTTCTTGATCCTGGGGATGTACCTGAGCTAAAGAGCATGTTTTTTGGACACTTTTATGCTTTTTTCACTAAAAGCCACCACCTGCTGCTGGTATATTTAAGGACTCTGTGCATTGCCTGAAGATTACTACTTGTATATGGTCTAACTCAGGAAGGGAAATAGACTAATTTCCAACAAAAACCTCATGCTACTGGTAAATTTAAGGACTCTGTGCATTGCCTGAAGATTACTACTTGTATATGGTCTAACTCAGGAAGGGAAATAGACTAATTTCCAACAAAAACCTCATGCTACTGGTAAATTTAAGGACTCTGTGCATTGCCTGAAGATTACTACTTGTATATGGTCTAACTCAGGAAGGGAAATAGACTAATTTCCAACAAAAACCTCATGCTACTGGTATATTTAAGGACTCTGTGCATTGCCTGATATGACACTTCAGAGTCAATTTACACCTATTTCTAAGCAAGATAGAAAAAAAAACTGACAATTTTTCTTGATCCTGGGGATGTACCCGAGCTAAAGAGCATGTTTTTCGGACACTTTTATGCTTTTTTCCCTTAAAGCCACCACCTGGCAATGTTATAGCATTGGACTCTGTGCATTTCCTGAAGAAAATATCTTGTGTATGGTCTAACAAAGTAAGGGACATAGACTAATTCACTCATAAAACTCCATGCTTCTGGTATATTTAGGGACTTTGTGCAATTTCTGACTTGAAAACCTCCACATGATGTTGGTATAATAACTTTACCTCATGCCCAGATGAGTGCACCTTCATCGGACACTTCAACTAGGCTGAGGTGTCTGGAGGGTCCACCCAGTGGCACGTACATATGGTATAACAGAAAAAAAACGATGGAGTACCGGTGACATCTTGTGGACTTTAAGAGTCAATGCGCCTTCCAAATAAGATTAAACTGTGCACTTTTTTTCTAACAGCATTTAACCATGGTATAATTTAAACTAAACTCTCCTCTTTTATTCTAAGTTCATTTGGCCATGGTATATTTTATTTAAAATGGCCTTTTTTACTCAAAGTGTCTTTTCTACTGGTATATTTAATTTAAAAAGGCCTCTATTTTATTCTAAGTGTCTATGCCTCTGGTATATTTAATTTAAAAAGGCCTCTTTTTTATTCTAAGTGTCTATGCCTCTGGTATATTTAATTTAAAAAGGTCTCTATTTTATTCTAAGTGTCTATGCCTCTGGTATATTTAATTTAAAAAGGCCTCTTTTTTATTCTAAGTGTCTATGCCTCTGGTATATTTAATTTAAAAAGGCCTCTATTTTATTCTAAGTGTCTATGCCTCTGGTATATTTAATTTAAAAAGGCCTCTATTTTATTCTAAGTGTCTATGCCTCTGGTATATTTAATTTAAAAAGGTCTCTATTTTATTCTAAGTGTCTATGCTACTGGTATATTTTATTTAAAACGGCCTCTATTTTAGTCTAAGTGTCTATGCCTCTGGTATATTTTATTTAAAAAGGCCTCTATTTTATTCTAAGTGTCTATGCCTCTGGTATATTTAATTTAAAAAGGCCTCTATTTTATTCTAAGTGTCTATGCTACTGGTATATTTTATTTAAAACGGCCTCTATTTTAGTCTAAGTGTCTATGCCTCTGGTATATTTTATTTAAAACGGCCTCTATTTTAGTCTAAGTGTCTATGCCTCTGGTATATTTAATTTAAAAAGGCCTCTATTTTATTCTAAGTGTCTATGCCTCTGGTATATTTAATTTAAAAAGGCCTCTATTTTATTCTAAGTGTCTATGCTACTGGTATATTTTATTTAAAACGGCCTCTTTTTTATTCTAAGTGTCTATGCTGCTGGTATATTCTTGGACTTTGAAAAATCTTAACAGCGCCTAACCCTTAAATAGGGATGGTCGGAATACGGAACACGCAATACGCAATGTGCAATCCCAGCGCGACCTACTGCTTAGGGATGGCTGCAATACGGAACACGCAATGCGCAATACGCAATGAGCAATCCCAGCGCGACCTACTGCTTAGGGATGGCTGCAATACGGAACACGCAATACGCAATGAGCAATCCCAGCGCGACCTACTGCTTAGGGATGGCTGCAATACGGAACACGCAATGCGCAATGTGGAATGTGCCTTTCCCGCCCTCTTGATTAGGGACCAGGTGTGTTCTATTAAGGAAGCTTAATAACTTTACCTCATGCCCAGATGAGTGCACCTTCATTGGACACTCCAAGTGGACAGATGTGTCTGGAGGAGCCACCCAGTGGCAAATGCGTATGGTATAACAGAAAAAATGGACTTAGTGCATTTTCTGATCAGACACTTCAGACTGGATTTACACCTATTTCTAAGCAAGATAGAGAAAAAAACTGACAATTTTTCTTGATCCTGGGGATGTACCTGAGCTAAAGAGCATGTTTTTTGGACACTTTTATGCTTTTTTCACTAAAAGCCACCACCTGCTGCTGGTATATTTAAGGACTCTGTGCATTGCCTGAAGATTACTACTTGTATATGGTCTAACTCAGGAAGGGAAATAGACTAATTTCCAACAAAAACCTCATGCTACTGGTAAATTTAAGGACTCTGTGCATTGCCTGAAGATTACTACTTGTATATGGTCTAACTCAGGAAGGGAAATAGACTAATTTCCAACAAAAACCTCATGCTACTGGTAAATTTAAGGACTCTGTGCATTGCCTGAAGATTACTACTTGTATATGGTCTAACTCAGGAAGGGAAATAGACTAATTTCCAACAAAAACCTCATGCTACTGGTATATTTAAGGACTCTGTGCATTGCCTGATATGACACTTCAGAGTCAATTTACACCTATTTCTAAGCAAGATAGAAAAAAAAACTGACAATTTTTCTTGATCCTGGGGATGTACCCGAGCTAAAGAGCATGTTTTTCGGACACTTTTATGCTTTTTTCCCTTAAAGCCACCACCTGGCAATGTTATAGCATTGGACTCTGTGCATTTCCTGAAGAAAATATCTTGTGTATGGTCTAACAAAGTAAGGGACATAGACTAATTCACTCATAAAACTCCATGCTTCTGGTATATTTAGGGACTTTGTGCAATTTCTGACTTGAAAACCTCCACATGATGTTGGTATAATAACTTTACCTCATGCCCAGATGAGTGCACCTTCATCGGACACTTCAACTAGGCTGAGGTGTCTGGAGGGTCCACCCAGTGGCACGTACATATGGTATAACAGAAAAAAAACGATGGAGTACCGGTGACATCTTGTGGACTTTAAGAGTCAATGCGCCTTCCAAATAAGATTAAACTGTGCACTTTTTTTCTAACAGCATTTAACCATGGTATAATTTAAACTAAACTCTCCTCTTTTATTCTAAGTTCATTTGGCCATGGTATATTTTATTTAAAATGGCCTTTTTTACTCAAAGTGTCTTTTCTACTGGTATATTTAATTTAAAAAGGCCTCTATTTTATTCTAAGTGTCTATGCCTCTGGTATATTTAATTTAAAAAGGCCTCTTTTTTATTCTAAGTGTCTATGCCTCTGGTATATTTAATTTAAAAAGGTCTCTATTTTATTCTAAGTGTCTATGCTACTGGTATATTTTATTTAAAACGGCCTCTATTTTAGTCTAAGTGTCTATGCCTCTGGTATATTTTATTTAAAAAGGCCTCTTTTTTATTCTAAGTGTCTATGCCTCTGGTATATTTAATTTAAAAAGGCCTCTATTTTATTCTAAGTGTCTATGCCTCTGGTATATTTAATTTAAAAAGGCCTCTATTTTATTCTAAGTGTCTATGCCTCTGGTATATTTAATTTAAAAAGGCCTCTTTTTTATTCTAAGTGTCTATGCCTCTGGTATATTTAATTTAAAAAGGTCTCTATTTTATTCTAAGTGTCTATGCTACTGGTATATTTTATTTAAAACGGCCTCTATTTTAGTCTAAGTGTCTATGCCTCTGGTATATTTTATTTAAAAAGGCCTCTTTTTTATTCTAAGTGTCTATGCCTCTGGTATATTTAATTTAAAAAGGCCTCTATTTTATTCTAAGTGTCTATGCCTCTGGTATATTTAATTTAAAAAGGCCTCTATTTTATTCTAAGTGTCTATGCCTCTGGTATATTTAATTTAAAAAGGCCTCTATTTTATTCTAAGTGTCTATGCCTCTGGTATATTTAATTTAAAAAGGCCTCTATTTTATTCTAAGTGTCTATGCCTCTGGTATATTTAATTTAAAAAGGCCTCTATTTTTTTTCTAAGTGTCTATGCCTCTGGTATATTTTATTTAAAACGGCCTCTATTTTTTTCTAAGTGTCTATGCCTCTGGTATATTTAATTTAAAAAGGCCTCTATTTTTTTCTAAGTGTCTATGCCTCTGGTATATTTAATTTAAAAAGGCAATACGGAACACGCAATGCGCAATGTGGAATGTGCCTTTCCCGCCCTCTTGATTAGGGACCAGGTGTGTTCTATTAAGGAAGCTTAATTAGCATCACAGCGGCTTGAAGATGGCAGGCAGACAGACGGTAAGTACCGCATTTCGGGCATTTTAAAACTAAATTAATCATATAAAATTATAACTAATTTTGTCTCTTTTTTTCACTATCTTTGGCAGAAATGTCCAATGTGTAAAGTTAAGTGCACTAGGCTGAAAAAACACTTAAAAAACGGTTCATGAAATCGATGACAAGGAGACCGGTTTGATAGCTAGGCTGGCTAGCAATCGTTGTTCAGTACGGCTAGATTGTGAAATCTGTGACAAGAAGTCTTTGGTGAGGTTGGACATGCACTTAAGCTCTACCCATAATGTACACGGTACCCAAAAAATGAAAATGGTAGCCCAGGCGAAGCGACTTTTTATGGGCAAATTGTTAGAGAAATACCGTAAGACCCAGAGTTCAAAAGACAGTGTAGCCTGTGAGACACCCGAGGAAACTGGTGACAGCCAAACTACATTTAACCCAGAGCCGGACACGTCTGAAGGGTCAAACTGTGATGGCCATGCCGTGGAAGAACCGGCATCCAGCCATTCTGAGTACGAGGCGGTGGGTTCACCATCAAGCTCAAGCGATTCTGAGGCCGAAGGCAACACACTTAGGAAGGGGAGGCATTTGATCTTACCCGAAGCTTTGGAAGGAACCAGGGTGGAAGTGGCCCTAGACGACTACCAGGCCTTTCACGTACGCTCTAATCCCACAGTGAAAGACTCAGAAAACGGCCAACAAAGAAGGACGCACGCCCTAAAATTCATTCTCCACATGGCCGAAGACACAAGCAAGCACGACTTCCATAGCCTTAAATTCATCCACAACCTGGAGAGACTAAGACAGTGGCCGTCTGCTCTGATCCAAAGCAAGTATAGCCACCCTACGGTACATATCATGCTTATAAACGCTATGTCTTTTATAAAGCACGCACGAGCCTTCCACCTGGACACACTGGGCCTTCAAACACACCAGATCAAACAGATACTCCTTCAAATCAAAAAGCTACTGAAGGATCACACTAGACATATGAGATGCCACCGGCAGGCAGTGAGAAGACTTAAATCAAGTATGTTGACATCCACATGCACATTCTGGAGAAATTACATCCATATGCATATGGTATAACCTTTGACTTATCCACTTACAGAACAACTAAAATCCACCCAGGATTTTGAGAGATTTATGAGATAGCAGTAGTGGAAATACCCAGGCTCATAGGTGAGTGCCATAATACAGACATATCAAGCCCGCAACAGGTGCACATTTATAGGCATACATGTTTTAAACATGGTGGTTTTATCTTCCAGACCAGATGAGGGAGGAGGCCAGAGACGACACATATTGCCTCTTACAAGGGTATCTGACAGGGTATCTCGGGATGGTAACAGGCCATAGACCTGTGGTTCTTTACAATATGACCAAGGACCCAAGTAGACAACGCAGACCAAGATGACAAAGGCCGTACAGTCGTCTGGGTAAGCCCACATAAGTCCACCTTACCCCCGCCACACACAGTAACATGAGAGGCATGGGTCTTTTGTAACATCCATATTTCCCCAGGTTGATCGACACAAAACGGACAGGAGATACGGCTCGGCATACCTCGCCCTGATGCCTGAAGAGGCTACATGGTTAAGAGCCATGGCTGACATCTCTTACTGCTATGGAGACAAAAAGTGCTTGTATGTCTTTCAGAGTCAAGGGAAAAAAATGACCAAAATTACCCACCTCTTTCAAAGGGCATGGAAACATGCAGGCATGGATGGACCTATCGGGTTTACCATAATCCGAACATCAGTCAGTAACCAAGTCAGACATCTCAGCACTGAGAACCGCATGTTAGTTTGTAAAAGCATGTGCCATACCATGGAGACT
>NW_027507414.1:0-15000 GCF_052324685.1 Brachyhypopomus gauderio
GATACGCGCTCGGGCACTTATCAACGAGGAGTGTATAAATGCTTCCCCTACCTGTTAGCCAGGAACGCGCGCTGGTGACGGCCACAGACTTAGACCTTGTGCGGATTTGTTTCTAAGCCGTCCACATATGTGCGAATATCTGACAAAACAATCAGACAATTTTAATCAGATTATATATTTTTTTTTCCCTCTCTCTGAAATGTAGGACATCTATAAAAAAGCACATCCTTAGCGCATCTTTACCACACACACACACACACACACACACACACACACACACACACAAACACGTACACGCAGGATCACACGCACACAAAGAAACACACAGACAAGCACATGCAGGCACACACAAACACACACGAGTCTTGAGTTATAAGTAAAGATAGACATATGTAGCAGACGCTGTAATTCAGTCATCAGATCAGACAGCATGTGCCTGTAATTAGAGGGGGGGTTGCACAGGCTTACAGTATTCATGTTGAAAATGGATCGTGTGAATGTTTCCCCCCACTTTATGTCTCAAAGGCAGGACTGCACAGAGAGGACAGGACAGCACAGAGGACAGGACAGCAGAGAGAGGACAGGACAACACAGAGAGGACAGGACAACACAGAGAGGACAGGACAACACAGAGAGGACAGGACAGCACAGAGAGGACACCATACTTCAGCGGAGCCTTTCCTTTCTCTTTCCGCACACTCCCACTCCGACACTGTAAGGCGTCCTCTTCCCACACCTACCAGATCACCCCTCAGCCTGCAGTTGGGAGGTGTGGGGGGGTCGTGGGGGTCAGAGGGTAGGGGTCGCTACACTGTGAGGGGTGTCCTAATTACGAAGTCACCTGCACAACAGCTGACATTCTCTCTCTCTCTCTCTCTCTCTCTCTCTCTCTCTCTCTCTCTCTCTCTCTCTCTCTCTCTCTCTCATCCAGTGCCACTGAAGAACACATGGGTCTTTATTTGCTGCACCAAACTTCAGACGCCACTCTCATTTGTCCTCCACTCTACTCTCCTGGTCTAAGGGCTCTGGGTGATTTGAATCACGGGAGACACAGAGCGGCCGTATTGTTACCCCCCGTACTCCCCCAGCTTAACACCCCAAATATTACAGTAGGAAGTTAATAGGATTCCAGCGCGGAATATGAATATGTGCATATGTATAAGTTAAGTTGGAAATAACTCCATCAGCTCTTTAATGGAGCACACTGCCTGTGCATTTAAATGGAAGTAATTCAGGCCTTCTAATATGAAGATCTGCTGTGTGATTTGAGGCTTGGTCTATAAAAATGTAGAAAATGACCGTGTTCCCTATTTGTTCAGAAGCCAACATTACTGTTCAGGTTGTGAGTATGGTGTGTGTACAGTACGTTTGCATTGTGTTTATGGTATGTGTTTAGTGTGTGCATGCTGTATTTACTTTGTGTTTACAGTGTAAGTAAGGTATGTTTATGTTGCATGTATGTTTATGTTGTTTGTATGTAACGTGTACAGTGTGCGGTATGCTGTGTGTATGGTGTGTGCAAGTCAAAGTCCAAATTTATTTATATAGCGCTTTTTACAACACATGTTGTCACAAAGCAGCTTTACAATCGTATGGGTCCAGATCCCTAATGAGCAAGCCAGAGGACGACAGTGGCGAGGAAAAACTCCCTCTGATGCGTGTGTGATCAGTAGTGTGGAAACACCACGGGAAAGAGAAGAAGGGGGAGAAACACGGCTCGCAAACATGGCCACGGTCACAGGCTAACGCACCATCTGTCCAGGTAATGAAGACATCAGTGATGATACAGTGGCCTTGATCCACATAGGGGAGAGTTGTTCCCGCAAACAGGACCGTCTGTGGCCGTAATCTTACACGTTTTTGATATTAGTCAATAGTGTCTAGATAAAGTTAAATAATAATGACAAAATCTACAAATGAAATTACTGTAGGTATAGACTGTGGTGGAAGAAAAGATTCCACACACACACACACACACACACACACACACACACACACACACACACACACACACACACACACACACACACACACACACACACACACACACACACTTATTCTTTCTGGTCTTATGGCCTTACAGCTCTGGAGCTTGATAAATGTGAAGTTTTAATGAATACCTTGCTAGTGCTTAGCGCAGGGGCCTTATAATTAGTCCTGGCTTAACCCCCCTAATCACCTGCTTTTATTCAGATTTTATCACTCTTTCCACAAACCTACCAGCAACATCCTGTGTCTAGGCACACGCTCATCACACTGACAACACTCACATAAAGCCCGTTTGCTCCAGGCTTAAAGATCCACCACGCTGCAGGGTTCTGCTCCAGGCCTGATCCAACCCAGCCGATCCCGCTAGCCAAAACCTTCTGGTAGCTTCCCCATATTAGAGCCAGGTGTGTTGGAAATAACCCCTGCAGAGAAGATCTACAGGACCAGACACGGCCGCCCTGACATCAACCCTGTGTGTGCGAGTGTGTGTATCTGCACGTGTGCAACGGCAGGGATGTGTTCATCTAGATAAACTACCAGCCAACAAGTGTAGATCTCACAAGACCGTCTCTACATTAGCATACAGAAATAAGAGTTTACAGAAGACCAGCAGCCTTTCTTATTTTCTTCTGCCACTGTGGGACGACACAGAGCAAGCCAACAAATAAATAAATAAATAGCAAAAAATCGCCTGTATTAATTACAGGCTGATTAGCACCGGCTTTGTGGAACGCTGTATCATTTAATTGAAAAACTAATGATCACATTTTTGCCAACTTCTAATTAGAAACGGCACAAACTTTATCGTGGGCTTCAGCCGAGCGTGCGAATGCACACGCGGGCACACAAACACTTCACATCTACCCGGCCCCCCCTTGCACACGTTCTCACTCACACACACACACACACACACACACACACACACACACACACACACACACACACACACACACACACACACACACACACACACAGGCACAGGCACAAAGCAAAGCTGTAAGCTTCAGGACAAATAAAGGGATGTTTTGGTTTGGCTGGTTGTCTATTTTTCTGGATCTCCGCAGCACGACCTGGTTGATTCAGTGATCTGCACAAGCAGTGATCGCTACATTATCTTCATATACTGAGCAAATGTCTGTATAATTGTAACAATGCAAGATAACCCTCAAATACAGATAGCACTGCTGATTAAATTCAATAGTACAATCAGTGAACACATCACATGCACGTCCACACACACACACACAAACACGCACACACACACACACACACACACACACACACACACAACACACACACACACACGTGCTCAGCACTGCACATTCGCCGGAAGACATCCGATGCGGACACGAGCCATTTCGAGCATCGCCTTGACAACCACTCACAAAGTATGACCCCGGGATGTTTGGCGTTAGAGCGCAGCGTGTGTGTGCGTGTGTGAGAGTGTGTGCATAGATAGTTGCGTGTGAGCCAGACCGCCAAAGCATTCAATTAAAGACGCCTCTGTTAGTGTGTTAATGTAGATTTATGTCTTCAGTAATGGAATGCTTGCGTTTTGAACTGGTTGAAAGCTTAAATGAAGTCATGGCGTTTCTTTCTGCTTTTTTGTTTACATGCAAGACCTGCGATACAGTTTCATAAATCCCTTTTGTCAGAGCTTATTAATAATGATAGATATGATTTATTGGATATGTCTAGACACGCAGTTTTCCCAGGGCAAGTGTGTGTGTGTATGTGTTGTGTGTGTGTGTGTGTGTGTCCTGTGAATTTTTTTCCACATGTGTATGTTCATTATTAATTTGCTGTCGTCCGTATTTTGATTCACAGCTGACCACTAGGCCTGTATGTTGGTTTCTGTTGTCCTTCTAACACACAACCTGGAGGTCGTTACTATAAATCACACATGCCTTGACACACTGAAATGAAATGTGATGGTGAAAGTAACCTTAGGTTGCTGACACGTGAACTCCAAGGACAACCCGTCAAAACGTTCGAACAAAAAACAATTATAAAACTTTTATATCTCTACACTTTACGCTTTAGCATAATGATCCAGAAATAAAGGAATACAAACGTGTGGTCCATTATTAACTCTAATATACACACACACAAAGATACACAGGCACATACATGCTCACACACACATACTGGTATATCTAAGGCACCTGTCTCTGTAGGTGGTCTGAAAAACCTCAAAAGAACTAGAGTTTGTCCAAGTTCTTCTCTCTGCATGTGTGTGTGTGTGTGTGTGTGTGTGTGTGTGTGTGTGTGTGTGTGTGTGTGTGTGTGTGTGGCCCACTCATACATAGGCTGTCCTAACTGCGCTGCCACACCAATACCATAATTTCTCCCTTCGTTTGCATGCTGCTTGCGTCTGAGCACAAAGGAGAAAAGAAGAAGAGCAAGAAGAAAGAGAGAGAGAGAGAGCGAGCAACAGACAGAAAGAGCAGGGAATAGAGAAAGGGCACAGATAGAGAGAAATGGAAGAAGATAGACAGGGACGGAGAAAGACGTGCACACAGAGGATGTGTGTGTGTGTGTGTGTGTGTGTGTGTGTGTGTGTGTGCTGTGTGTGTGTGGTGTGTGTGTGGTGTAACCCTAGCTCCAGGGTGGTGTAAGGGAGCTGGGGGGGGGGGGGGGGACAGTAGGTCTGGCCCTGCTCCAGTCACTCACCCTGGCCTCTAATGCACCTCCATTCAGACCCTGTGTGCCACTGCACTCCACTAATTGAAGGTAATTGTTGGGAAGGGGCTGGAGCAGGGAGGGGGGGGGGGCACACAGCCCTCTCTGTGTTCGCCTGTCCCTGACGGGCAGACCCCGCGCGCACCGCCGCCCCCGTGGGGAGGGGCCCGGGCCGGATCACGTTTCCTACTGGCTAAGGCCCCCTGCTCGGTGTTTTGCAGTGCAGAGAGGCCATGTGCATGCGCTTGCGCACACACACACACACACACACACACACACACACACACAAGTGTGTAATTGTGGACTGCCTAAATGGGCATCCTGTTCTGGAGTGACAGGTCCAAAGGTGGGCGGAGCTTGATGACAGACCTGGAGAAAGAGGGAATGGGTGATGAGAGGGGGAGACAGAAAGAGGAGGAGAAGGAAAGAGAAAAAGAGCGATTGTGTTCTCAATGCTGGCTCATCTGCAGAAACCTGGAGTCATCATCTGCAGGAAAATATGTGCGCGCACACACAGACACACAGAAACACATGCAGGTGGTGAAATGAGGCTAAATTGAAGTTGGGGCTCATAGAGTGAGGAGTTGTGATTGTATGTGAGTGAGAGATACATCCCTCACTCAGAGAGAGAGAGAGAGAGAGAGAGAGATTGCACTGGGGTGTTTGGCTCCATCATGCTCAAACAGGCCTTGAGACAGTAATAAAATTATTGGAACAGATTGCGCAACACTACCACACCAAGCACCTTGCCTTTCTATTCTGCATAGGCAGCTGCAAAACTGCTTAATGGTTTTGTCTTTACAAAAGACTTTTAGGCCTCTGGGTACTATTGATCTTTTTACCTCACGAGCGCACGAGAGCGGATCAGCCCCTCTGAAGAGCGCACGTGAGTCCAGTTAATAAGTTCTGCTTAGTGTTGTCTTAGATAAAACCTCTCCTGATGTTATTATAATTTGTCTTTCCTACATTACGGGAAATTCAAACTCTCCGAAATCTTCATATTTTCCCTCACCTCGCCGTTAATATTGGATTTCCGCGGCGACGGAGGATTCTGTGGAGTGTGAGGCGGGCGTCGGGGACCGAAATAAGAATTACCTTCCCCGCTCGACGCCAGCCTGCGCGCTTGGCTGAATTTAGCCACACGGACGCAGCCAAGCGGGAAATCCAGATTCCAGCACTATCAGGGAAATGGCACGTAGGACGGCGGTGCCTAAGTCAGGGCCCTAATCAGGTCACCCTAATGGTAAACTCCCCATCGCCATCACCCAGTCAGCCTGATTGAGTGCTAAGCCTAAATAGCAATGCTCTTTTTCCGGCTAAAGTGATTCCTATATTACTTTTTCCTCTAAACCCGAGCTCGAGAGACAGACAGGAGGAGATGGGGGGGGGGGGGGGTCGTTTCCTTGGTGGAGTCAGCAAACATTTCGCCCCCACATCACTCATTCACTCAGCTGTGGGTGCAGAATCAACAGCGCTATCTGCCACTATGTGATTGTTCTCGGATGAAATTCAAAGCCACCGCGAACCTTCATTTCCAAAGGCACGTCAAGAAATGTAAAGGGGAGGGGGGGGGAGGGGGTCTACAGTGGGGGAATTAAACGAGGAATTATTCATTGCCATTATCAAAATGGGTAAAGGAAGATGAACACTGCGGACGGAAGCCCTCTTTCCCCCTTTCAAACACATTTCTGGAGTGTTTTTTCGGACCTGTGCGGCCTGGTGCGCGTTGTCTCCCGTGTCGGCTCCTGCCCTCGCCTCGCTGAGATAATTAGTCAGATGAAATGAACTTTAATTCTTTCTTTTCCAACGGAGATTTCCACCATAATTACTGCTGTTTAATTAAAAGTCCCAATCAATCTGCCGGAATGTCGACTTGCTAGAATAATGGGACGTCGGCGCAATGAAGCCATAATCCAGTGTCGGCCTGCTCCGACATCTGATGCCAGCAAAGACAACCAGTTTTTAAAGGGAGAATTTTAGAAGCACGTCTAATAAAGCGGCATTATGTCTTTTTAAAAAAACTCATTATGAGAAGGGCGGAAAGCGCAGCTCGCCAGGATCCTGCAAGAGCGTCGCAACGCAACGCGACACAACGTAACGCAACGCGACGCAACGCAACGCAACCCGATGCAACGCAACCCGATGCAACGCAACGCAACGCAACGCAATGCAACGCAACGACGAAGCAGGAGCCCGCACGGGCCTCACACGGGAGGTGGGCAGCGCAATTAGTGCGCAGTGGATTAGCTTCTTTTTAAAGTTACCGACGCACAATGAGAACAGTTCTGTCCTTTAGCGCCTATTGCCAGCAGTGCCAGCCACCCTCGTCAAACTAATCGCCTGTTTTTAGCCCTTTCTTTACTCTAAGTGTCTTGTTCCTCTAAGCTCCGTTTCAGTGTGCGTCAAAGGAGGATCCATTTTAAATACTGGAGTTTAGAAAGTGCCCTTCTCTCTACGACGTGGAGTGGGGGTGTGAAGATAGAGGTTCGATGTTTCTACTCCTTCTTTATTGGGGCATTAGTGAGAAACTACTTGGACATGCTGACCTGTGAATCCACAAACTTCACCCAAATAAACTAAACTTCCCCTTACATGCGTGCTATAACAAACGTGTGCACCAAATTACAAGCACATTAGAAGTGACAGTCAGTGAGGATTCATTTAAAAGAGCATTGTGTTTCATACAGTGTATTGCAGCTGGCTTAAAAGTTAAAATATTTTTGGCATGTACTGAAATGCTGTTTCCACTTATTTAGTTTTTTTTTAACAGGCTCTTAAAATACAACCAAAAACAGCTAAATTTAGGCACATTGCATGCACTTAAAGGACGGATATAGTGTTCTGTAGAGGGAGAAAATGTGTTTAACAAAAGTGTTCATCTTTTATCCCCACAGACACGAACGGGAGCGTTTACAACCCGCACGCTACTGTGAGCGTGCACGTGAGTGCAACAGAAATAATCAAACCAGGGGGGTTAGAGAGTGATATTTGTCGTCAGCAGATAAAAGCCGATTGAGCGAGCCCGTTTTCATTTCCAAAGCGTCCGTCAGTTCGCGAGGCAGCAGCCAAACCTCCCGAGGAATCGAGAGAATTTGTGTAAAATCAAAAAGGCGCGAGTCGGCGCTGAGGCCGTGTGATCCGTCCTGCCGTGAGAACACACGGCTCGTGATTAAAAGAACAGCATATATTAAATTAAACCATTCTACCCCCAAAAAGGGGAATTGAACGGGACAGGTATGAGAAATACTATGATATTGAGCAGAGTTAAGATGACTCCCTCCCAAACACGGGCGTGCTTTTCCCCTCTTTTCCTGTACATGAAATGGTATTTTAAGTGAGCCGAATTCAAGTGGTTTAAATATGAAATAATCAGCGGGTAAGAATCTTATGAAGGGAAAGGAGCAGAACGAACCCTTTGGACCCAACTCAGCTTTACTTCAGCTCTACCTATAGGCTACATCAGTTGAAGTGTAAGTGTTTTATACACACACACACACACACACACACCACACACACACACACCACACACACACACACACACACACACACACACACACACACAAAGCTTTTAACATAAGAGTAGACAAGAAACTACCTGATGGTGGCAGAAGTAACACACAATACACACACACACACACACACACACACACACACACACACACACACACACGCCGGTGTCCCTGGGTTCTCAATCTTGCCTGGCAGTCTTTCAGTGTAGAGTTAAGGGTCCATCAGTCATGCCGTAGCCTAACCAAAACAAAACGGTGCCAACTGGTGGAACTGGTAGCTCTTAGAAGTGTTTACAGTGAAGCCTCAACCCCCCTCCTCCCATGATTAATGTGGGGCAACACACACAGCCAAACACACAGTGTCACAGTGTTTGTGCATGTGTGTGTGTGTGTGTGTGTGTGTGTGTGTGTGTGTGTGTGTGTGTGTGTGTGTGTGTGTGTGTGTGTGTGTGTGTGTGATTAATTTGCAGTGTGCAGACAGGTAAACAGAGGAATATTTACATGGCTTATCCTCCTACCCATTTCGACTTAGTTCTCCTAAGCTGCAGATACTTTATCCTTTGAGCTCAAACTGTTTATTTTTGCTTTTTAGCCATACGGCTAGGCTCTGTCACTTCCTACTCTCTCTCTCTTTCTGTTTCCTCTTCCTTGCTTACTCTCTTTATCTCTCTCTCTCTCTCTCTCTCTCTGAATAGAAAGGTCATATGCTTGCAAATAAATAAATAATAAACAATTTAAATAAAAAACACCAGTAGATTGTATATTTTTCTATTAGTGGATAAAGTCAAACTGAGCTATTTCAGGGTCTAATAATAATGTGATTTAACTGTTAACCATTTAACACACTGTTTACCTCACTGTTTACCTCACTGTTTTTTTGATGGAATGTATAACCTTTTAGGAGAAATTTAATGTAATATAGGCATTTGGTCACAATGACATTTGCTTGGTATACACATTTAAGCATAGTGCATGCAATAATTAAATACATATGCATATACAGTGAGAGTCAATGAGTTGCTGAGACTGCATGTTACATCAGACTTCGACGTGTGTAGGAAACCAGTAGTTTTATCCACCACTGAAGTCATTTCAGATTAGGATTTAAGAGCTTCTGTATGGGGTGAAGTCATATCAAGTTAACAAAGTTAGAGCAAGAAAATGAAACCCAAGCTTCCAAGAAACATTTGAATTCAATTTTGCACATGTAAGTCATGTATTACTGGCTAGCTGTCACATGGTTAGTCACATGACCTGGCACAATTTTTGAGCAGTCAGCTTTCATTTACCAGTTCTATTGTATATTTTATCTATTTACTTTAAAGCAACAAAGGCTATGTGAAGCCAATAAATGCATAACAGTATATTTACTGCAATGTATTTATCTAACAAAGATAACATTTCCTTTGCCTAGTTCGGGTATAAGAACCCATAATACACAATAATCCACAATAGAAGCATTTAACGATATTGTTTAGAGAAATTAAATAATAAATGAAACATGTAGGAGATTCCACCATAGACTGTCATTATGTTGCTCTCCCATGTCAAGTGTGATGCAATATCAAATTAAAACAAGCATGTGAAATAAACAGCAAAAGAACAGCCAGTATATGGATAAATTATATAGATGCCAGAAGGATGGTGGATGTTAACAAAGTCTAACGGGATAAACCGCTGACTTAGATGTGCACAGTAAATGAAGCTGTGAGGGTACTGAGAGGGGTTAGGGCTGATCGTGACCTCACAATGAAGAGGTCATTGTGACACCAGCGGAGACGAGTCACATGACACACGCCACATAAACTGGTCAGACAGTGTTCATTCCTCTGCGACCTTCACGCGTGGTCCTGCTGATACCTGCGTCATGTCAGAGGTGTGACTGCTCAGGCGTTTGCATACATGCCGAAATACCAACTAACACACACACATCTTGTACCTATGCTGAATCCATACCCTAAACCCATAACACTAACCCTAAGCCTTAGTCTAAATCTAACTCTAATCTTCTAGTCTCGGGAACCAAAGGGAAATAGTTTGGACTTTTGACCTTTTTTAAGCACAAACAAACAACAAATCAAAAACAGGTTCTACTGTCATCAGTCCATTATGAGCATATTTTCTTCTCACAAAGAGCCCAGAGTTAAGACACCTCGCTACACATTCCTTGCTACGACGTCATGTAGAAGTTCTCATTGCTAGCATTCCAGCAGTGTTACACAATTGCAGTGCCCATAGCAATGCTCTCTGACATCCAGGAACAAGTAAACACACACACACACACACACACCACACACACACACACACACACACACACACACACACACACACACACACATACACACACACACACACACACACACACACACACACGTACACACACACACACACACACACACACACACACACACACACACACACACACACACACACACACACACACACACACATATATATGTGCTTACACACACTGCTTCCTTATCAAGACTTAAACAGTCTCTCTGCAGCAATAAGACTCTATGGCGGAAAAAATAAAATTTTACAGTTAATAAATTAATCTTTCTCTTTATCTGCTGCATATTTAGTTTTCAATTATCTCGTCTCTCATCCATCCATAGCTTGGAACACGATTACGCTGTTTATGTCACCCATCCATACAAAAATAATCATCTCTCCCTCTGTTGTAGGCTGCGCATTTTGCTGGATTATTTGAGCAGATTAGCATTTTAATCTGGGTAGCACACACTGCATCTTCATTGGAAGTGTATCTGGGATTACTGAAATAGAGTTAAAGGTTATATGGAGATAATGAGGAGCAGACTCTACCGCTGAAGTCCAGAGTCTGAGGTCTGTTGTGTAACCTAATTGAAGCATCAGGCAATAAGTAACCTTTACATTAGGCTAGAGTTAAACTGCACTGGGGAAATGTCTCGATGCATATTAAATCCACTTACTGATGTGTGCGTGTGTGTGTTGTGGGTGAGTAGGTGTGTGTGTGTGTGTGTGTGTGTGTGTGTGTGTGTGTGTGTGTGTGAGAGAGAGAGAGAGAGAGAGAGAGAGAGTGTTTGCTTTGCTCATGAAGGTCAAGGGTGAGACTGACAGTACTACATATTGGAAGTAAAGCTCGTCCAGTTACTGTGACAGCAGCCATGGAGGAAAATAGTTATTGTTATTGTTCAGTTTTCCTACAGACAACTATGTGTAGTCAAACAATGCATTTATACGTTTTTTTAAACACCAACTCAACACACACACACACACACACACATACGCACACACACACACACACACACACACACACACACACACACACACACACACACACACACACACACACACCACACGCACGCACGCACACACACACACACACACACACACACACACACACACACACACACACACACACAGCACTGTAGACTCATACTTCAGAGGCTATTTCTAATCATCCTGCCTACTGACAATTTAATTAGAGAAGTGTCCAGCCAGCACTCTAGGCTTGAAATTAAACTAATTTACAGGGCTGAACCCACACATACACACATGCACATGCAGATACACACACACACACACACAACACACACAAAGACCTAATAATCTAGTCTGAGCAACATGATAGAGAAATAATTTATGCAACATAAAGATCTAGCAACCTCATTCTTATTTGGGTAATTTTTACAGTTGTAGCATTTATGCATGTTATGTTTGGTGTGGTGTGTGTGTGTGTGTGTGTGTGTGTGTGTGTGTGTGTGTGTGTGTGTGTGTGTGTGGAGTGTGTGTGTGAGTTTCTCAGCCTTATCCGTAACTAACTAGATTAATTGTACAGGTGGTGTTTATGTGTGTGTACATGAGACTGCATTCTTATGTGTGTTCTATCAGGTGGATCACTGCACCTGAGTGTGACACACAGGCACACAGATACGAGTTATTGATCAGAGTTATTGATCAGAGTTATTGATCAGAGTTATTGATCAGAGGTGTTTGATTGGCAACGTCTCAGCATGGACTGTTTCTGATTCTTCCTGCTTCTATGATATGAAAACCATTTTCCTTTCTGTGATTTATATGTAATCTGTTTTCGTTGCTTGCATGCTTTACTTCAATGCAAATAAAGTAACAAACAAAAATCTAAGCACACAAACAACAGTGCAATAGCCTGAGCTAATTCCCTCCTGTTTCAGGATCTGCAGGTGTCCCGTGTCCTGCCTTACAGAACAGGACACACGTAGCCACTGTGTCTTTTTAATCATGGGTGGGACAGTCTAGGAGATGTGAATGTTCATGCACGGGCACATATGTGTCCCAGCGGTACAGGAGGACTAGTGCGACATTCATTTGCTGTAAGAAGACCTTAATGAGGTTCAGCATAGCAGCTCTAACATAAGCAACATAAGTTGTGCATCAGTGAAGCCTTTGGCTGCTGGATTAAAAATAAACCACTTAAGTGTAGATTTTACTTCAGGGACAAACCTCATTTTGCTTTATTTTTAGTTTATTTTATTTTGGGGAAAATGTAAAAACAAATTGTACATGTGCAGAGTTAGCATTTGGTGCTGTGCCAATGTAATGTGTACACACACACACACACACACATTCACATCCACCATTGGCTGCATGGGATTGATGAAGTTGAGTGTTTAGATTATTTTTCAACTTCTGCCAGAGTTTGAAGTTAATGTCCTTCCAGGGTGCTCTCCAAAAGACAACAGAGAGTGATTATTCTCTATCACACACCCACACATACACACAAACACACAAAAACAAACACACAGTATCATTTAAGAATTATACCACTGTCCAACAAATGTCTGACAAAAGGCAGAAGGAGAAAAGAAGACCCTCTCTTTCCAGCTCGGTATCTCTGTGAATATGAATTATGTGGCTGCATTGTTTGTTGGTTGTATATGTACGTGTGTGTGTGTGTGTGTGTGTGTGTGTGTGTGCACTCACACACGATTAAGGACTTTCTGCATCTCGCAAGTGATAGCAGAGGGGAGAGCTAGGATTTCACTCTGACAATCGCAATGCATCACCTTATACACACAGTTTAATCTCTCGCATTTCCAACACCTCCACACCCCCCACACACCATCCACTCCACATAGATATACTCCTGTGGATCAAACCAATAGGGGGGGGGGGGGGGGGGGGGGTGTTGGGGGCTGCATAAGGGGGGGGGGGGGGGGGGGGGGGGGGGGGGGGGGGGTCACTCTCACATGCACTCAGCCAGGTGGTCTGCACAACATCTGCAACATTGGGCCCAGCGACACCGAGATGCAGTTTCAAACAGAACACCAACATGGATGGAGCCTGTCGTCATATCTTCATTGGTGCCGGGTCGACCCACAATGTCAGATGCTTCACGTGCGCCCATATCATCACACCGCACAAGTTATCGTTGCCCCAAATCCACTCATCACAGCTTCTACAACCATAACTGCCCCAAGTCCACAGTTTCTACAACCATTGCTGGGTTGTTTGAATACTAGACACAGTAACACTGGAGTTACAAACCACTGGCCAACAGAGCAGACAGGACTTCCTGCGAAGGAATAAAACTGATGTGTCCAAATGTTTCAAACACACAGAGACGTTTCCATATTAATCCCACATCTGGGTTGGGATTAGAAAATGGTGCAGCCTCACCCATCCACTCCTCCATCCTTCTAACTGACGCTTTTTCTTTTTTTGCTGTTGTCAAAAAAGCGATTCCTTGACGCCATAATCATCAGCTTTTGTGTTAAACACATGGCACACACATGCATGCATGTGCACATGTGCTCTCTCTCTCTCACAACACTCTCTCTCTCTCTCTCTCTCTCTCTCTCTCATCACACACACACACACACACACACACACACACCCCGAGTTATCGGAGAGCAGCGAGTGTATCACAGCACGAGTAGGTACGGCCCGCACCTGCACAGGAGCAGATAGTGGCACAAAAAACACACTCCGTCTCTCCGATGGAATAAATAAATAAATAAACAGGCAAATAAATAATATTTGGCGGGGGGGAAAAAAAATAAACACATTACGACAGTTTTCTTTTCAGGAGATTGAATAAGGCACCTTTCAGCACGTAGCAGGTGAATGAGGTAGCTAGCTCAGACAGCGGTAAACAGATCCATCCAGGCAGTAGTGTCACTGCTGTGCGCTGACAGGAATTCCAAGCGTGTCAGAGTGACGGTAAGATATCGCGGGGATAATAGAATAAACAGGCAGAAGCTCCTTCTTTGCCCTGTTTCTGAAACATTTAGCCTTTATTTTCCTTTTTTTCCTTTATAACCGCGTAGCGAGGCTAGTAGGAGATGTTCAATGCGACGCTGGTGTCTGGGGGGGGGGGGGGGTTCGAGGGTGGGGGGGGCAGTGAGGTGAGGACGCAGGGTGGGTGTCAGCCGTTAACGTGGCGCACAACACCACCATTTCGCTGCCGGCAGCTTACCTGCGTCTCCGTGACAACCTGTGTTCCCGACAGGGAGAGAGAGCTTAATAAGGCCTCATTATGGCCATAGAGCGGTACGACAGGGGTGTGTGTGTGTGTGTGTGTGTGTGTGTGTGTGTGTGTGTGTGTGTGTGTGTGTGTGTGTGTGTGTGTGTGTGTGTGAGAGAGAGAGAGAGAGAGAGAGAGAGAGAGAGAGAGTGACTGGCACATGGCTGAACCAGGGATTGTTGAGGAGGGTAAAAGCATCAGTGGTTGGCACTCTCCTCCTGGATTAATGTGTCGTGTGTGTGTGTGTGTGTGTGTGTGTGTGTGTGTGTGTGTGTGTGTGTGTGTCAGTGTCACCCTGTTGTTGCTCTCTCTCTGCTACTGTCCATTCTT
>NW_027507414.1:20000-41280 GCF_052324685.1 Brachyhypopomus gauderio
AACACATTAATGCCACTAGCACACTAACCCCACTAACACATTAATGCCACTAGCACACTACCCCACTAACACATTAATGCCACTAGCACACTACACCACTAACACATTAATGCCACTAGCACACTAACACATCAATGCCATTAGCACACTATCCCACTAAAACATCAATGCCACTAGCACACATTAATGCCACTAGCACACTAACCCCACTAACACACTAACCCCACTAATAAACGAACTCTAACAGATTAAATCACTAACAGATTAAACACACTAACACATCAATGCCACTAGCACACTACCCCACTAACACATTAATGCCACTAGCACACTAACCCCACTAACACACTAACCCCACTAATAAACTAACTCTAACAGATTAAATCACTAACAGATTAAACACACTAACACATCAATGCCACTAGCACACTACCCCACTAACACATTAAAGCCACTAGCACACTACCCCACTAACACATTAAAGCCACTAGCACACTACCCCACTAACACATTAAAGCCACTAGCACACTACCCCACTAACACATTAAAGCCACTAGCACACTACCCCACTAACACATCAATGCCACTAGCACACTAGCACACTATCCCACTAACACAATAATGCCACTAGCACACTACCCTCAGTAGCGAACCGTGACCATTAAACCTGGGCCCGCTCCCACACCCCCTGGGAAAAAATCCTCTCCTAATTAACAGCAATAAAGAAAATAATAATAAAGAAATAATTGAGACGACAGTACAGCTTTAGAAATGCAATAAACAATAATATCTGTACTAGATAACTTCTTAAACAAAATAAGGTTCCAACAAAATAAGGTTCACAGCTCCGTGTTCCTCGGGAGCGGAATATGTAAACAACGTGCACGAGGGCATCAAAGGACTGAATCGAAACTAGCTAGCGGTGGTATGCTAACGACAGCTAGCGTCGCCACAGCGGGCGGAAATAATCATACAGTTAAGCCCGCCCACTAAGAGTGAAGATATGATTGGTCAATTTTACTGTCATTTGAAACTGGTATTGTGCTGAATTATAACTGCCAGGCCCTCTGTAAACGAACAGCGGGCATCACAGTCCTGATAGGGGGAGACACAGGCTCACAGACTTCCACTTAACCCCTCACCTTCCAACACAGATTGAATAGACACGGTTGAATAATTTATTTGCTTATATTTTTGTAATTGTTTAGATGTCGATTGTCAAACTGTAAGTACATAAAATAAAATTGGATAAATTATATGTTTTAAGAATATTTTAGGCCTTCTGAGAGGGTGTAGAGGGCCCTGACGGTTCCCCACTGACTACCCCCACTAACACATCAATGCCACTAGCACACTAACTCTATTAACAGACGAACTCTATTAACACACTAACTCCCTAACACACTAACCTCACTAGCACACTAATTCCACTAACAGACTAACTCCAATAACACACTAACCCCACAAACAAACTCCCCTAACAGACAAAACCCCCTAGCTCACTAACACACTAACCCCACTAACACTAACAGACTAAACCCACTTGCACACTATCACAGTAACCCCACTAACCCCATAAACACACTAACAGACTAAACCCACTAGCACACTAACCACACTAACACACTAACCCCACTAACACACTAACACTAACAGACTAAACCCACTAGCACACTAACACACTAACCCCACTAACACACTAACCCCACTAGCACACTAACCCCACTAACACACTAACCCCACTAACAGACTAACCCCACTAGCACACTAACCCCACAAACACACTAACCCCACTAGCACACTAACCCTACTAGTACTAGCGCACTTACCCCACTAACACACTAACCCCACTAACACAACCCCAAATGCTGATATTCAGGTGCTCGCCAGACTGCAGTGTGCAGTCCCATCACTCCAGATGTGTTCAGGTAGCTGTCCCTGCCAGCGCTGTGAAAACGTCCACAACTGCCAGCCCACCTTAGTCAACTCATCATCCAATCAGACGAGCCTCTGTGAGCCAAACAGGTGCAACAGAGCAGAGGAAGCACCTGTGGGCAGACCCCGCCTCTGCCATCAGGAACAACACGCGTGGAGAAGGGCACAGGTGTGACCTTCAGCTGTGATTAGGGCAGGAATGTTGCCACCTCCTGCTCCCGTTGCACCATGGGTAATGTTGGCAGTGATGGTGTGTTGCCTATACGACCCAGACCAGGAGCAGCTGGATCTGTTGACCTCGCCACGCAGCTCTGATGTCAGCTGTCTGCAGGGGACACTGTCTGCAGCCACCTACACCAGCTGTAATTATAATAACAATATTAATAATTTAAAATAATAATAATAATCAATTCACCAATTGCATGGAGGGCATTTCAAGGAATTGAAGACAAAGCAGACGAAGAACACAGACTACATCAGATTCTGCTGCATGGGAGAGATTGTAAGAGAGAAAGAACTACCAAGGGAATCAGAAAGAGAGAGAGAAAGAGAGAGGGGGAAAGATAAACAGCAGGATGGGAGAGAGAGAGAGAGAGAGAGAGAGAGAGACGGCAGACCGTCCCTCATTCAGACAGGGAAAGGTGGTATACTTGGCACTGTGAGTTTCTCAGTAGGGGGCAATGCAAGGTTGTTCCTTTTAGCTGAGAACCTAGCCCTGCCTTGACTCGCAACACACATCACAACTACAGTCACACGACACACAGCTACAGTCACACGACACACAGCTACAGCCACACGACACACAACTACAGTCACACGACACACAGCTACAGTCACACAACACACAACTACAGCCACACGACACACAGCTACAGCCACACGACACACAGCTACAGCCGCACGACACACAGCTACAGCCGCACGACGCACAGCTACAGTCAGACGACACACAACTACAGTCACACGACACACATTTACAGCCACATGACACACAGCTATAGTCACAAGACACACATCTACAGCCACACGTCACACAGCTACAGTCACACGACACACAGCTACAGCCACACGACACACATCTACAGCCACACGACACAAAACTACAGTCAGATGACACACAGCTACAGTCACAAGACACACAGCTACAGTCACATGACACACAGCTAGTCACACGACACACAGCTACAGCTACACGGCACACAACTACAGTCACACGACACACAACTATAGCCACACGACACACAGCTACAGCTACACGACACACAGCTACAGCCACACGACACACAACTACAGCCACAAGACACACATCTACAGCCACACGTCACACAGCTACAGTCACACGACACACAGCTACAGCCACACGACACACATCTACAGCCACACGACACAAAACTACAGTCAGATGACACACAGCTACAGTCACAAGACACACAGCTACAGTCACATGACACACAGCTAGTCACACGACACACAGCTACAGCTACACGGCACACAACTACAGTCACACGACACACAACTATAGCCACACGACACACAGCTACAGCTACACGACACACAGCTACAGCCACACGACACACAACTACAGCCACACGACACACAACTACAGCCACAAGACACACAACTACAGCCACACGACACACAACTACAGCCACACGACACACAGCTACAGTCAGACGACACACAACTACAGTCACACGACACACATTTACAGCCACATGACACACAGCTACAGTCACAAGACACACATCTACAGCCACACGGCACACATCTACAGTCACACGACACACAGCTACAGTCACACGTCACACAGCTACAGTCACACGATACACAGCTACAGCCACACGACACACATCTACAGCCACACGGCACAAAACTACAGTCAGATGACACACAGCTACAGCTACACAGCACACAACTACAGTCACACGACACACAACTATAGCCACACAACACACAACTACAGCCACACGACACACATCTACAGCCACACGACACAAACTACAGTCAGACGACACAGCTGCAGTCACAAGACACACAGCTACAGTCACATGACACACAGCTAGTCACACGACACACAGCTACAGCTACACGGCACACAACTACAGTCACACGGCACACAACTATAGCCACATGATACACAGCTACAGCTACATGACACACAACTACAGCCACACAACACACATCTACAGCCACACGACACACAACTATAGCCACACGACACACAGCTACAGCTACATGACACACAACTACAGCCACACGACACACAACTACAGCCACACGACACACATCTACAGCCACACGACACAAACTACAGTCAGACGACACAGCTACAGTCACAAGACACACAGCTACAGTCACATGACACACAGCTAGTCACACGACACACAGCTACAGCTATACGGCACACAACTACAGTCACACGGCACACAACTATAGCCACATGATACACAGCTACAGCTACATGACACACAACTACAGCCACACAACTACAGCCACACAACACACATCTACAGCCACACGACACACAACTACAGTCACACGACACACAGCTACAGCCACACAACACACAGCTACAGCCACATGAACCACAACTACAGCCACACGACACACATCTACAGCCACACGACACAAACTACAGTCAGACGACACAGCTACAGTCACAAGACACACAGCTACAGTCACATGACACACAGCTAGTCACACGACACACAGCTACAGCTACACGGCACACAACTACAGTCACACGACACACAACTATAGCCACATGACACACAGCTACAGCTACATGACACACAACTACAGCCACACGACACACAACTACAGTCACACGACACACATCTACAGCCACACGACACACAACTATAGCCACACGACACACAGCTACAGCTACATGACACACAACTACAGCCACACGACACACAACTACAGCCACACGACACACATCTACAGCCACACGACACAAACTACAGTCAGACGACACAGCTACAGTCACAAGACACACAGCTACAGTCACATGACACACAGCTAGTCACACGACACACAGCTACAGCTACACGGCACACAACTACAGTCACACGGCACACAACTATAGCCACATGATACACAGCTACAGCTACATGACACACAACTACAGCCACACAGCTACAGCCACACAACACACAGCTACAGCCACATGAACCACAACTACAGCCACACGACACACATCTACAGCCACACGACACAAACTACAGTCAGACGACACAGCTACAGTCACAAGACACACAGCTACAGTCACATGACACACAGCTAGTCACACGACACACAGCTACAGCTACACGGCACACAACTACAGTCACACGACACACAACTATAGCCACATGACACACAGCTACAGCTACATGACACACAACTACAGCCACACAACTACAGCCACACGACACACAACTACAGTCACACGACACACAGCTACAGTCACACGACACACAGCTACAGCCACACGAACCACAACTACTGCCACACGACACACATCTACAGCCACACGATACACAACTACTGTCAGACGACACACAGCTACAGTCACATGACACACAGCTAGTCACACGACACACAGCTACAGCTACACGGCACACAATTACAGTCACACGACACACAACTATAGCCACACAACACACAGCTACAGCTACATGACACACAACTACAGCCACACAACACACAGCCATAGCTACACGACACACAGCTACAACCACACGACACACAGCCAGATCCTGGAACCACACCACCGTCTGTCCATCTTCGCCCGCCTCTGCAACAAAAAAAATAAACACCTCCAGACGCAGAGAGGAAAGCTGCTTTTAAACGGGCCGGTCCGGACGGGGAGTGCTTTGAAGCGCTGTTGAAATGGATTTTAATTTAACTGAAGTAGAACTGAGTTGTTTCATAAAGTGTGAGGCATCAAAAGAGAATTCGTAGAATTTCTTCATCTAGGCAACAGAAGCAGACTGAAGAACTGAACTGTGAATATAAATTAGAAACACACAGCTTAACCAGTCTATTTAAGTCATTTCTTAAAAATATGGTATGCTGGTATATTGGTTTTAATTTGTAAAAACTATGACTGACCTATGCATGATTGACTTAAATGTTACGATAGTTAGCCTAAAATAATTAGTAGACAAAATTAAAAGAATCTAAATTGAGAAATAAATGTAATATTGCTGAAAGAAATTAATAAAATGCATAAATGCTTCTCATAGGTAGTGAGAGTATAGTGACATAGAGGAAGAGACAGACAGATAGAACATGAAACTAAGAGAGAGTGAGAACGAGTTGGACAGAGAGACAGCACGAGAGATTTGTTGGGAACAAAACAGTGGGATGAGCACTCCTAGAATATACTGCTGGGTAAAAGCGCAGAGTTAGCAATTGAAGCTATGCCACCCTCACCTCCATCACACACACACACACAAACACACACACACACATCAGCAGCTTCTTAATCTCACCAAGCAATTTGCATATTCAAACGTTCCCCTCCTTGTCTCTAATGACTTTCATGTACTTCAAGGTAATTCCTGCACTGTTTCAACTCTGAACCATAGGACAGTGGAGGAGGGTTCACTGTGGTGTGTGTATGTGTGTGTGTGTGGGGGGGGGGGGTGCATACTAATATAAGACAACAGTAACACTGCAGCAAATTTCATGTACATGCAATCAAATGAGTCTAATCTATGCAAGTAATTCAACCATTTGAAATGTAAACTCTGAACCAAGAGTGAGAGTGAGATTCGTTTAAGAGGAGGGCCTTCAGGGCCCGGAGAGCCTTGCTTAATAGTATATCTGTTCAGCTAATGTAAAAGAGAGAGAAACTCTGAGAACAGAGTAGGCCAGAGAGAGAAAGAAAGAGAGAGAGAGAGAGAGAGAGAGAGAGAATGAGAGGATGAGAGAACAGTATCAAACAACCTTTTTGAACATATATTCTTAAGAACAAAACTGAAGCCTAGCTTTGATGTGTCTCCTTGGCCCAGCGGTAAGAGAACGCCTGTTTCTTTATCTTAATTGAAAAAAATTAAATCATTAACCTGATGCCTCAGTTTTTAAAGTTTGCCGTTAATTTAATTTTCTATCGAGAATGCTGATTACAGGGGGGTGGGGTGGGGTGCAATGGACAGAGGCAACACAATGAAAGAAAGAGTAAAATTTAATAAAAATCACAGAAGAGCGGGAAAAGTTTAGTGGGATGTAACGTGATTAATAGCAGTAAATGGAGACACAGCAAGATAGTGGCAGAAAAAGATACAGAGATGTAAATGAACACACACACACACACGCACACACACACACATGCACGCACACACACACACACGCACACAGTGTCATGTAGGGAGAAAATTAGTCTGCGCAGAGGGGAAAGAAGCAGCTTAAAGTGTATATCAAGGCAAATGCACACACACATGCACACACTCCTGCCCGAAGAATGTAATAAAAATCACAGCACTCAGTTAATAAGAATCTCCACATTATTCCACACCACACAATGCCCTACTTGTTAAATCTCTATTCAGGGATCACCAGATTAACATAAATTGCAGGTTAGTCTTCATTTTATTTATATATCTATTTATATTTTTTTCCACAGCGACAAAAAATGATTCTTATTGAAAAGAACACCCCTCAGGAAGCAGACGGTGTGTATTTTAAACTGCCGGCCTGCTGTGACACTTTCAGCAGCTCTTGATTAGCGCTTTAGTGGACTAAGATGTTTATTAGCATCTGTGAGAGGCCGTGCTCAGCAAGGAGGAGGAGCCAAAGGGAGGTGCCAGGGGGAGGAACCAAGAGGAGGTGCCGGGGGGAGGAGCAAGTGCCCCTGTGAGTCGTGGCGGGAGGGAGGGAGTGGAGGTGCACGTTCATCTAGTCACATGTAACCATGTGGGTGTTTACACTTAGATGATTTTGTCAAAACATTGTAAAAAAAAGTCAAAATAGCTCATAAAAGAAGGAATGATGTCCAGGAAAGCAGCGATGCAGGTGAAACGACGGGTTAGGTACTGTGTGAGGTTAGGTGCTGTGTGAGGTTAGGTACTGTGTGAGGTTAGATACTGTGTGAGGTTAGGTACTGTGTGAGGTTAGGTGCTGTGTGAGGTTAGATACTGTGTGAGGTTAGATACTGTGTGAGGTTAGGTGCTGTGTGAGGTTAGGCAATGTGTGAGGTTAGGTACTGTGTGAGGTTAGATACTGTGTGAGGTTAGGTGCTGTGTGAGGTTAGGCAATGTGTGAGGTTAGGTACTGTGTGAGGTTAGATACTGTGTGAGGTTAGGTACTGTGTGAGGTTAGGTGCTGTGTGAGGTTAGGTACTGTGTGAGGTTAGATACTGTGTGAGGTTAGGCAATGTGTGAGGTTAGGTGCTGTGTGAGGTTAGGCAATGTGTGAGGTTAGGTACTGTGTGAGGTTAGATACTGTGTGAGGTTAGATACTGTGTGAGGTTAGGTGCTGTGTGAGGTTAGATACTGTGTGAGGTTAGGCAATGTGTGAGGTTAGGTGCTGCTTGAGGTTAGGCAATGTGTGAGGTTAGGTACTGGGTGAGGTTAGATACTGTGTGAGGTTAGGCAATGTGTGAGGTTAGGTGCTGCATGAGGTTAGGCAATGTGTGAGGTAAGATACTGCATGAGGTTAGATACTGTGTGAGGTTAGATACTGCGTGAGGTTGGGTGCTGTGTGAGGTTAGGTACTGTGTGAGGTTAGGTGCTGTGTGAGGTTAGATACTGTGTGAGGTTAGATACTGTGTGAGGTTGGGTGCTGTGTGAGGTTAGGTGCTGTGTGAGGTTGGGTGCTGTGTGAGGTTAGGTGCTGTGTGAGGTTAGATACTGTGTGAGGTTAGGTGCTGTGTGAGGTTAGGTACTGTGTGAGGTTAGATGCTGTGTGAGGTTAGGCGCTGTGTGAGGTTAGATACTGTGTGAGGTTAGATACTGTGTGAGGGTAGGTGCTGTGTGAGGTTAGGCGCTGTGTGAGGTTAGGTGCTGTGTGAGGTTAGGCACTGTGTGAGGTTGGATGCTGTGTGAGGTTAGGCACTGTGTGAGGTTAGATACTGTGTGAGGTTGGATGCTGTGTGAGGTTAGGTACTGTGTGAGGTTAGGCACTGTGTGAGGTTAGATACTTTATGGTACAGTGTTGGGGATGGGTACTGTGTGTGGTTAGGTTCTTTAAGGCCGGGTACTGTGTTGGGGATGGGTACTGTGTGAGGTTAGGTTCTTTAAGGCCGGGTACTGTGTTGGGGATGGGTACTGTGTGAGGTTAGGTTCTTTAAGGCCGGTTACTGTGTTGGGGATGGGTACTGTGTGAGGTTAGGTTCTTTAAGGCCGGTTACTGTGTTGGGGATGGGTACTGTGTGGTGGGTCTAACACTGTGTGGGGTTTTCATATTTTGTAGTAGAATGAGTCACTGTATGAATGGTTGACTGCAACTGTTGTTATACAAATGTTACCAAACCACTAACATAGATTTAGTCATTTCTTAGTTTGTGTTTGTGGAGGACGGAAGGGCCACAGTGAAAGGGCGGGAAAAAAAACAAAATGAGAAACCACAAAGAGAGACAGAGAGAGAGACGGAGAGAGAGAAGAAGAGAGAGAAGGAGAGAGAGAAGGCCTCACTGAGTAAAACACAACACTCATCTGTGTAACCTCGGAGAAACATGTCAACAGGTCTGTTGATGTTTTCTCCAACACTACCAAGAATGTCATTAAAGAGAAAGTACCACAGTAAATAAATAGAGGGATGAGAGAGAGAGAGAGAGAGGGATGAGAGAGGGAGAGAGAGGGACAAGAAAGGGGTCGAGAAAGAGGGATGAGAGACAGAGAGGGAGAGAGCGGGAGAAAGGGATGAGAGGAGAAGAAAGAAAAGGGTAAGTATGGATGAGAAGGGGGTCCTAACCCCTTATCAGCTCAGACACAGGAGAGGGGAAGTGATTATTATCAAATCTAACCCAGCTTCTATCTCTCGTACACACACACACACACACACACACACACACACACACACACACACACACACACACAGCTGTTCTCTCTCTCCCTTTATTTGTGGCACTGACGGGCAAATATATTTCCATTTGAAAAGGTTCTCTTTAAGAGCTGGTTCTGTAGCTGGATTGAGGGCATAGATGTTATTCAGAGCGCCAGCCAAAAAGTGTGTGTGTGTGTGTGTGTGTGTGTGTGTGTGTGTGTGTGTATGTATGTATGTTGGACACAAATGTTGGACAAAAATAAAATCATCTGGCATAATATACCTATATATATACGTATATATCATCAGACAAAGGATGATTTAAGGCCTGCCTCATTTGTCTCTGTGACTCTGTCTCTTTCTCTCAAGCGCACATGGTCTATCTCTCTATCTGTTTTCACACACTGACTGTAAAGGGAGGTGTTTGCTAAGCCATGACTGAGTAGCGGTCAGGGACTTTTATGAGAGAGATGGAGCTGACCTGATCATCACTCTTCATGCTGCACTTACTCATCATACACACGATGCATGAAGTTCACCTTGTCAAAAGGACCCCCCCCCAGTGCTACAGTGTGTGGTCACATGCAGGTGCAATGGAATTCACAATACAGTCATGTTTAAAAATGTATGCCTCTCTCCCTCTCTCTCTCATCTCTTCTCTCTTTTTTCTCCTGTCGCTCACCACCATAACTTTCTTTTCTTTGCTTTTTTTAAGAAAAAACGAGAGGTCAGTGCTTTGAAAGTCGGCTGTGGAAAGACACGAAACAAAAGTTCCTGGTCAAGAGGATGAGGTTCTTACCCCCCCCCCCCAGGCACCCCACCACCACGCTTCTCCACGTGAGCGCGGCAGAGAGAACCGAGACGACAGAGAGGGGAGGGGCGTGGTGCCTCGCAGAGACACGTGCGTGAGGATGAGGAAGGTGAGGAAGGACACATAGCTGTTTGTGGAGCAGAGGGTAGGGAGGGGCGGAGGGCGGTTCTGAGCCAGGCTGGGGCCCGGTGGCTAACCCTTCATTATGTTTCCCTTACAGCCAGACTTACCTGCCAGTCCACTTACTGCAGCTACGATTTATGCCTCCATCCGTACTTTGGTCAGTGACATGTGTGTGCAACCACACACACACATGCATAGGCACACACATGCGCTCACACGTGGGCATTTGAGACCTCTAATTAACAATAGAGGTCACTTAATTTCTCTCTGTATGTCTGTTTCTCTCTCTCTCTCTCTCTCTCTCTTTCTTTCTCTCTCTCTCTCTTACCTGTCCTGCAAGGTCTAAACATTCCAGCAGTTCGCTGTTATTATTTTCTTAACACAGTCACACATAATCACACAACCAAAGCCAGAGATCAACGAGCACAAGCCTCCTATTCACAGAGCCGAGTTGTGTTTCTGGGTGCTCAGCCTCTTCCCGCTCACGCCCGTTCCCGGGGACCACAGACGGACAGAAACCAGACAACCCAGGACCGAACAGCACGCAACGGGCCGCTCGGCATTAGAACGTTTTACGCTAAAAGTGAAACAGATATTTACAGTGAAGAAATTGCCATCCACCATTACCATTGTGGATCCACCTTTCAACATAGTTGACATTCTCTGAAAAACAGGAGCGGTGTTTGGGGGGGGGGGTGATCAGAGGATGGTCTCCTTGCTTGCTGAGCCCCTCGTCAGATTCGACGGAGTCACGCCGCTACATTTACGGACATGCCGTTCAGATCACAAACGCTCTGACTTTGAAAGGTTCTGTGGTTTGAATGCTGCATCAGACCTGAATTAGAAGAAAATACTGCAGCTCGATCACCTGTTATCAGTGCAGCCTAGAAATGTGTATGTACAGTTGAATTCATATCTCCAGTGGCGCTTGCTTTTCTGAACATACATTAGCCTCGTTCTTATGAGCAATTTACTGGCGTGCGCTTGTCATATCACTACAGGAAGAGGAGGTCTGGGATTTCCTCTGTTTAAGGTATTAGTTATATATAAGAGCCACAAATGAAAATACCCACGTTAATGGAAAAAGATGTGATTTCACTAGAGTGTGTTAGTCAGACATTCTTCCTCCAGTTCTTGGTAAAATAATTATGAAACGCATGAAGGGGGAAAGTGTGCTCCTGTGTTTGGAAGAAGAAAAGAACGTAGTCACAGCAGGGAAGCAAGATATGAGAGAGAGAGAGAGAGTGTGTGTGTGTGGGGGGGGGGGGTTTCTCTTCTCTAATGACAGTTTTGTAACCCAACATAAACATAAACCCGTTATCTCTCACTCACAGATTCCAATCTCACCGGGACCCCTATTAGCATATGTTCACATTAACACACACACACACACACACACACAGATCCTCTCATTACCACGGTTGCCCCCCTTAACACACACACATCCACAGAGGGACCCCCTTTCTATATTACCCCCCCCCCCCAACACGTGAGGTGTGTTAGGGCTATAATCTAGGCAATGAAGGATTCTTTACCCCCTGAGCATAAAACCTGCCCTCTCTCTCGCCTCATGTATCTCTCTCTCTCTGCATATCCCTCCATTTCTCCATCTCTCTCTCTCTCTGTCTCTTTGTGTCACTGTCTCTCTTTTTTTCTTCTACACACACAATCACATACACTATTTCACACACACACACACACACACACACACACACACACACACACACACACACACACACACACACACACTCCTAATATATACTACATCTCAAACCCTCGCTTTATCTCTCTCATTAACACCCCCATACATTTAATTGGATTTAATTTGTGATTAGAGTAACAAAATGTCTTGGTACTCCGCTGGGACACTCTTTCTGTGTTTCTCTGTGTGTGTGTGTGTGTGTATGTACACCAGAATGTTATAATTTATACTTTTATGTTAAATGTTTTACTTTATCCTTGATAAAGAAAATATTTTAAAATATTAAAACTCATGCATCTTTATTGACATCATCTCAGTTTTTATGAGAGACTGACTAACACAATGCATTAGTTAATATGTTAATATGGACACAAAGTACTACACTAACGATAAACACGTAGACTTGCTATCAGTAAACATATAACAACTGCATTAGTTATGCTGTTTTCATATGACGTTAACGAATTAACAGCATTTGATAACATGAATGACTGAGGTACTTTATTAACAATGCTTAACCAATGTTTCATTCATGTGTAATACATCAGATTCATGTTCTTGTCTGTGACTCATGAGCTACATGTTAAGCACATTGGTTGAAAAATCAAGTGTTGAACGTGTGAACTAACATTTTTGTCCAAACAATCTCAAACAGCTGCCCGTCACAGAGAGTCTCTCCATCACCCTGTACCACCAAAACCACCTCCATCACCCTCCATCACCCTGTACCACCAACACCACCTCCATCACCCTCCATCACCCTGTACCACCAACACCACCTCCATCACCCTCCATCACCCTGTACCACTAACACCAACACCACCTCCATCACCCTGTACCACCAACACCACCTCCATCACACTCCATCACCCTGTACCACCAACACCACCTCCATCACCCTCCATCACCCTGTACCACCAACACCACCTCCATCACCCTCCATCACCCTGTACCACCAACACCACCTCCATCACCCTCCATCACCCTGTACCACCAACACCACCTCCATCACCCTCCATCACCCTGTACCACTAACACCAACACCACCTCCATCACCCTGTACCACCAACACCACCTCCATCACACTCCATCACCCTGTACCACCAACACCACCTCCATCACCCTCCATCACCCTGTACCACCAACACCACCTCCATCACCCTGTACCACCAACACCACCTCCATCACACTCCATCACCCTGTACCACCAACACCACCTCCATCACCCTGTACCACCAACACCACCTCCATCACCCTGTACCACCAACACCACCTCCATCACCCTGTACCACCAAACACCACCTTCATCACCCTGTACCACCAAACACCACCTCCATCACCCTGTACCACCAAACACCACCTTCATCACCCTCCATCACCCTGTACCACCAACACCACCTCCATCACCCTGTACCACCAAACACCACCTTCATCACCCTGTACCACCAAACACCACCTCCATCACCCTGTACCACCAAACACCACCTTCATCACCCTCCATCACCCTGTACCACCAACACCACCTCCATCACCCTGTACCACCAAACACCACCTTCATCACACTCCATCACCCTGTACCACCAACACCACCTCCATCACCCTCCATCACCCTGTACCATCAACACCACCTCCATCACCCTCCATCACCCTGTACCACTAACACCACCTCCATCACCCTGTACCACCAAACACCACCAGCATCACCCTCCATTACACCTACAGCAAAATACCACCTCCTCAATCACCCTACAAACACCAACAGTATCACCCTCCATCCTCCATCACCTCATACAACCAAACACCACCACTCTCAATCACCCTTCAACCTAACACCACCAGTTTCACTCCCCCTCACCCCATACAGCCAAACACCACCAGCATCACCCTACATCACCCTACAGCCCAACCCAGAATCACCATCCATCACCCTACAGCCCAACCCAGAATCACCATCCATCACCCTTCAGCCAAACCCCCCCCCCCCCCCCCCCCCCCCCCCCCCCCCCCCCCCCCCCCCCCCCCCCCCCCCCCCCAGCGTCACCCCACATCATAGAGAGAAACTACGCTGGTGTTTGTGTTAAGAACAGGTGTGTCTCACAGCCATGCTCAGGGATGTCACCTTCCAGTGACCCTGCTAATGAAAGGGGTGAATTCTCAGTCAGGACCCGCCCCACCCCCCAAAACACACACATCCACTCACCCGTACCTGGTGACATGGATCTTTACAATATATCCAAGTGATAATTCAACTATTCAGGGTTCCTCTGTATGCTCAACAAGGAAACAGCACAACAGAGATTCAGATAATCTAAAGTCTGTTACTGGAGATGTCATCTCCACACTCAACCCAGACCCTTGTTGTTAATTGCTATTACTTAATAACTCTATTCTGTTAGAGTTTCCGTTAAATATTGATGATCTCTTGAGTTTAGCGTTCAATAATATCTGTTAAATTAAAAAATTAAATAAAAAAACTCAAGCAGATCACACTGCCTACACACCCACACACACACACACAAACACACACACGCACACACACTCGCACACATGCACAAAACACGCACACACATTCGCACACACACACAAACACACACACACACACACTCGCACACATGCACAAACACGCACACACATTCGCACACACACACAAACACACACACACACACACACACACACTCGCACACTCGCCCACCCACCTACCCACCCACTCACACATGAACACACACACTTGCCCACCCACCCACATATACTCACACACACACACACACACACACACACACACACAGAGATGATTATACTTTACATTACTGGTGTAAAGATAAGTACTTTCTTCTCAGGACATGTGTGCATGTGCTCAAACACAAACACACACACTCACACACACACCCAAGCACGCGCTAACACACGCGCACGCACAAGCAGTTTTACAGATAAGTGTTGGCCTCCCCGGGGCCTGCCAATCCACCATAATCCCACAAACACTCCGACTTTTCATCTGAAACAAAAGGTAAATCCACGCGCAGACTCGGCCCTGTCTACCCCCCCCCCCCCCCGCCCCCACTACACCTCCTCCTCTCTCCTCCCCAACCCCTCTCCCTCCTCCGCATCTCTCTTCTCCCACTCCTGACACTTGTTCGTCTGCCGTTCATTTGCCGGGGCGCGAGTCCAAACGTCCCGACCCTTCCCTGCCCATCAGGACGGTGACGTCGTGTCACTAGGTCACGGAACCACGTACGCCGTTATCACAAGCCAGTGCAAAGAGATTCGGTGAACATCGTGGATCAGATCAGATGCGCTAGCGATCTGATGATCACCTGGCCAGAACCACCAAAGGTACACTAGCAACTTCTCCTGTTCAAAGGACAGCCATGGATCACACAGAACATGACCGGGTCATCTACAGACTCCACTCCCCGATAACGCTAAAGCTGTTTGAAGTTTGTAGCATACTACTATGTACAATGTTGTCTCAGGATATCTAATGTTGGTGATATATTGTATGTTTGTGATATTAATTGTCCGATGTTTATTGGTGATATTTTTTGAGTGTCATATTATTGTTTGTAATGTGCTCTGGACATGTACTGAGTACCCCTGTACGTTTCTGAAGGTTTGGAAAGTTGGAGAGAATCTCACGCTAGCCTAGCAGTTATTCCCCCAAAGACCTGAGGTGGACAGTTTGGTGTCTCTCAACAACATTCTATTCTTTTGACAACACACACACAGGCACACACACGCGCGAATACACACACATAGTATTCGCAGACAGGACTGTCAGTATGGCCATTAGCTGTGTCCACTCCCGTCTCGGGGTGGTTGAAGGCCGTTGTTGTTAAGCGGGGGGCCCGGGGCCCTGCGCTCTGACCTCTGGCTCCAGCCTGCTCCATTAGACTAATTACACCAGAGGAGCCGAGCATGAGGCCGGCCAGGACCAATTACAGCTCAGCCGCCCCCCATTCATCAGGGGCTTGAGTTACACACACACACACACACACACACACACACAAAAGAGATAAAAATATTTCTTTTATTTTCACCATTTTTAATAATCCTTTCATATTTTGTCCATGCCAGGCATTTAATTATGTGATACATTTAAACAAGCAACCATGACATTTTCAGGAGAAACTATGTTTGATTTTGTATGATTTTTAGTTGATCTGTTGATTTTTTATTGTGTTTGGACCAATTTTTTCATGATCTCTAAAAGCTCACATTTTTTTGCACCTACTATATTAATAACATAAACATATGCAGAAATATACCCTTAGACAGTGACTTACACAGATAGCTGCCTGACAGTGCGATGAATTGATGGTATCCATCTCACACACTCAGAAACACTCTGAAATTCAGAAACAAGTTGATGAACATAAAATACTTCACAGACAGTCAGAATCAGCATCACATGCTTGGTAAAAGCCAGGTAACAAATGTTACACCTGGTCATTTTATTGGACTTTTATCTGAAGTGTATCCTGATTAAACGGAAACCTCATTTACTTTGTAGTCAGATAAGTCTCCAGTTTGCCAGACTCAAACTTGATTGCTGTACTGTATGGAAAGCATAAATATGCATGTGTCACCTCACAACCAATCATCTTGCGTCACCTCACCTCACAACCAATCACCTTGCTTCACCTCACTTCACAATCATCTAGGGTCACCTCACAACCAATCACCTGTGTTGTTGCCTCCTTATTGTTGTACTACTTTATAAACAAATACTGTTGGTTTTACATGTGCCTAATGTGCATTACAATTACTTTTTAATTTGGATAAATCTCAAAATGATCCGGATACTAAAGATACTGTAATTGAAAAGACTAAATTGTAGCTGCCTTGTAAACTGGCCTTGGTGCTGTCGCTGATAAGAGTGTTCTGAGGCTTCAGACATTTTGTCTCACACTCAACACTCACCTTGGTATGGAGTTAATGTCATAATACCTATACACACCACACTAAAGGTGGGCAATCTGAGAGAGCCCTCACCCAGCTGAAGAATGGCATAACCACAGATGTCTGTCACACATTAAACCTAAACTCTAAATCAAAGTGAGGTTTTTCATTCTTCAACTTGCACATGGCACACGATTCCCGAGCAGCACAAGCTCAGGTGGCATTTGGCTAAAACTGCAGTTGAAGAAGTCTTCAAATGTTTTCTGCCAATCACTTCACGCGGTGTTAGATCTCTGAGCACAACTTTCATCACATCCTCGCACCTGTTTGACACACAAACTTCAGTACTAATGACAGAAGACCCTTCAAGTATAAATAAATGTCAATGAATTATTCATCAAATATCACAATCCTCTAAATTGTCTGTCGTCTGTGTGTAGAGTAAAGATAACATATATTGTGAAAACTGTTTGCGATTCAGCAAGGCAGTGTGAAAATTATGGCATGGTGTAGAAATACATATGAGAAGTGTGTGTGATAGGGTGGGAATAGTAGTGGCTGGAGTTGGGAAAGGGCATGACTGCACAACTGTGTATGACAGGACTGTATCTGTGTATAATTCTGTACGGCCAAGGGGTCAAAGAACTACGAGGGCATGTTTATGTGTGCGCGCATGTGTGTGTGTGTGTGTGTGTGTGTGTGTGTGTGTGTGTGCTGTGTTTGTGTTAGTGGAGGTTCAATCACTTCCAGATAGATAGTGAGTGTTATCTCTTGAGGTGGTGTGCTGGGGACAGGTTTAAAAATGCCTGCGGAATCTTCTCCTCTCTCCAACAGAAGAGACAGAAGAGTGTGTGTGTGTGTGTGTGTGTGTGTGTGTGTGTGTGTGTGTGTGTGTGTGTGTGTGTGTGTGCGTAGTGCGGTGTGCGTGTGCGTGTGCGTGTGTGTGTGAAAGAGAGAGAAAGAGCAAGAGAGAGAGACAGACAGACAGAAACTGAAACAGAGAAAAAGAGAGGGAGAGATAGAAAAAGAAAGAGAGAGAGGGAAAGAGAACTACTGTAGTCATGTTGTAGCAGAAAAAGGAGAGGAACCCTGTTAACAAACTGTGATAAGGCCACAAAGCCTCGTCTCCCACAGGGCCCTGGGAGATAATTCAACTCTAACGAATATCGATACTGCAAGTAGGTAGCACTTCTGTGCACTTACACACAGACACATACATGCAGACACTGACTCAAACACACACATACATACACACACACACAAACGTACAAGCAGATCTCTGCATCAGTAGCTCTTCTCTAGGAAGATGATTCTGTATCAGAGATGATGAAAAGCGCTCAGGCTGCAGGTGGACCCCTGAGGTCTGCAGTAAGGGCCACGGTGAGGATTGTGGGAATAGGAGTTCTGACCGAAGGCGATTGCAAGAGAACTTGAAAACATTTGTACCACATGTAGTCAGGAATAGATTACTATGGACCGACAATTGAATGCCCACCACCTGAAGAGTAATTCAAAGATTCCTCCTTTCTACACACACACACAGATTTGTTTTCTGCAGAGAAAATCATAAATCACAGAATTAACTGCAAAGCCTACTTTAAGATTGTTGTTTTCTTTTTATTTTTTTCCTTTTTATACATTTTTAAATGTAAATATTAACATTATTTAATAAAAAATGTAAAGATTTTACAAACGATGATTTTTTATTGTTATTGACTATATTAGATGATCTCCACAGACTCAACACACACACACACACACACACACACACACAGCACATTATCTCACTACTACGGTCAGCAGGTAGTAGTCATCTGAACTCACGTGAAGAAAACCCGATACAGCCTGGTTTTGCTGGCTATGTCTGGCACACACACACACACACACCTTCACACAGTTGTCTGGTCGGACAGACAGAGGGAAGGTAATGTCCCCATTTCTCCTTTTGTGTATGAGGAGGGTGTCTGTTTCATTACTGTCCAACATCTATGAATGTTCAATAAATAGGTGTGAAAGGGGCAACATGGCTTTAGACTAGTCCAGAGATGGCAAAGTCAAACTTACTCCTGTATAAACTCTAACACAGATGCTTACTTGTGCATGAATGATCACTCATACACAAATCTAGGAAGGGATGACACCCAAGTATTACGCACCAAATTAACCCTAGCTGCAGCTTTATCAGTTAAACAAACTTATCAATGAATCTGAAAGAGTTTCAGTCTTCCTCCAGCTCTATAACCTACCTACACTCTCCCTCTCTCTCTCTCTCTCTCTCTCTCTCCCTCTCTCTCTCCCTCTTGCTCTCTCACTCTCTCTCTCCCTCTCTCTCTCTCTCTCTCTCTCTCCCTCTCTCTCTCTCTCTCTCTCTCTCTCTCTCTCCTTGCAGCTTTAGATGGTCAGACTGAGGCTATACTTCAAAGCATATGTTTGATCATTCTGCCCACCCCCCAAAAAGAATAATCATAATCATCCACTGTAATACAGAAGCACTGTGTGTTATATGTGTGTGTGTGTGTGTGTGTGTGTGTGGGGGGGACGGGGGGTGGATGAGACAGAGAGACATATGGAAAGAGAAAGATTGAGAGCAAGAGAGAGAGAATTAAACTAATTGGTTGTGTTCAGTGCAATCAGTGGAACTGTCATACCTGTCTAACCAACTACCATTGGAATCCCCCAGCCTGCGCACACACACACACACACACACACACACACACACACACACACACACACACACACACACACACACAGGCAAACAAACATTTCCACTTATCCATAAAGAAGTGTCCCCCTTACTGCCGACAGAGAGCAGATCGTCCTGTGTGTGTGTGTGTGTGTGTGTGTGTGTGTGTGTGTATGTGTGTGTGAGTGTGTGTGTGTGTGTGTGTGTGTGTGTGTGTGTGTGTGTGTGTGTGCGCGCGTGTGCATGCATGTCTTTTCGGTTTGCCTGTCACATCAACCAAAAGCAAAAAGAGCTTAATTAAAAAAGAACAAATATATAAAAACAACAAATATAAAAAAATATTAAATATTCACCATATTGAATATGAAGCCCCTTTGATACATTTATCCCCTCAAAACTAAAATAATGCAAAAATAAGATTTAATAACGTCTTTCATATTTGCGAGTACAAAGAGCTGCATTTGCATAAGTGTGTGTTTGCGTGGAGCAGAGAGGAGTGTGTGGCCGTGGCTTTAAGCTCACTGATGTGCAGCTCTGGGCCCTGCTACCACATTGTTTCATACCAACGGCTGACAGACGTCTAGGTGATTATTAACGGGGTGGGGGGCTCAGAAGACAAGGTTTTGAAATGGTAAAATAGAGACGGTATGACACAAAAGCGTTCAAATGTTTGTTTAAAATAAATCCGGGAAGCAGGAGAAAGACAGTATGTGCCGGCACCAACAGAAATACGGATAACTGTAGTATTGTTCAAACAACCCAAAACTGAAAGACGTTTGACAGACTTCGAGATACTGGAGTATAAACCTTTACCTGACTGGTGAAAATAAATTAAATATGCCGGTCAAGCTGAATTATCCTATTTGGAACTAAATAGAAAATGCGTTCTTTATGGAACAGAGCTCAAGAAGCATTAAATGACAACCAACTGTAGTTGAGCTCTTCAGTAAGTTTGTATGTGTGTGTGTGTGTGTGTGTGTGTGTGTGTGTGTGTGTGTGTGTGTGTGTGTGTGTGTGTGTTTCTACCTCTAAGCTCCACCCCTATTCTAAGGTCAGATGCATTAACTCCTCATTCTAACTGCAAAGCCCTCAAGCATATCATACCTCTCTCTCTCTCTCTCTGTCTCTCTCTCTCTCACACACACACAAACAC